>NW_025228501.1:0-52213 GCF_018294505.1 Triticum aestivum | reverse complement strand
ATAGGGTTGATTTCGGACCCCTCCACCAAGGGCCACGAAATTCCCCCCCTCTTCCTCCATATATACAGCCCTTAGGGCATCGTTTAGACTTTGGGTTTTGTTTAGATTAAAAGTTCGCCATAGCTGCAACTTCGCGTACTTCGTTTGTGTTCAACGACCAGACAAAGGCGTCACAGAACCCCACCTTGATCAATAAAGCTTTCATCTTATATTCGCAATATCCAGATTGCAATCTTAGTTTCTTGCTTGTTCTTCGTTTGCTCGCAGGAAACAGACCTTCGTGGTCAGGTTGATCGTGCTCCGGCGTGGTCAATAACCTCTCGGAGTTGGTTTAGCGATTGCTAAGGCGCGACGTCCTCGCACGTTCGTAGTCGGATCGTCAAAGTCGACTTCCACCAAAGCGAAATCCACCATCTCATCGAAAGACGGGACACCTTTGCCTCTATCATATCCACCATCCGCGGTAGCAATCATCACACGCGGAGATTTGCATTCTCTCGCATAATGACCTCCTCCCTTACAACAACGACAAATAATATCACTTGTGTGCCGTGTTGATGCTATGGAAGAAGAAGAACGCTGTGTAGGCCCCGCAGGTGCGCTCTTGGCAGATAATGGTGGTTGTGCCTGTTTTCTTGTATCACAGCTGGAGGTGGCACCTGATGGAAGTGCTGGTGCAGTTGAAGTAGAAGATGCACGTGGTGTCCATGATGAAGGTCGGCCTGCAGAAAAGTTAGTTCGCCCCAATGCTTGTCGATCCTGCACTTCACGTTCAGCTTTACAAGCAAGATGGAATAAACGAGTGATATTAATATACTCCTTATAGTCTAGAATGGTCTGAATCTCTCTATTTAATCCACCCAGAAAACGTGCAAGCATAGCTTCATTCTCCTCAACAATACCACATCTAATCATGCCAGTTTGTAATTCCTGATAATATTCTTCTACAGAATTTTTTCCTTGTCTTAAACGCTGCAATTTTTTAAGCAATTCACGTTGATAATATGGTGGAACCCAACGCGTACGCATAGCAGTTTTCAAAGCAGCCCAAGTAGTTGGAATAGGATATAATCTACAATGTTCAGACCACCATACACATGCAAAACTAGTGAAAGCACAAACAGCAGCAGCAACTCGTCTCTCCTCAGGATATTGTAAACATGTAAATCGTTGTTCAGTTTCTAACTCCCAAGTAAGATATATATCAGGAACATATCTACCCTCAAATGGTGGAATATTCAATTTCAGTTTAGGAATATGGACATCATCTCGTACCTGAGGTGGTGGTGGTGCAGGCCTACCATTACGAATATATACCTGAGGTCGACCTGCTGGTGGTGGTGCTGGTGGCTGCTCGTAGATCTGATTTTGATCAACCTCATCCTCATAATCGCCCGCATACTCATCATCCTCCTGGGTACCAGCAACAGCAGTAGCAGGAGCCACAGAAGTATCAACAGTTTGGCCAAATGCAAGAGGAACACGGCTCGCTCGGCGAAGGTCTGCTTCGCGACGTGGAGGTAGTCGTTGTTGTTGTTGCTGGAGAGGTGCGTTAGGTGCAGCGGGTGGTGGTGGTGGAAGACGCGCGAGAAATTCATTAAATCTGTTATCGAGCTTTGTTTCGAACGTCTTCTCAAGGCCAGTGATCTTCTCCATGGCCTCTTCAAAATTGTTCAGCACATCTTGCACCTGTTCAGTCATCTTTTGCTGAAACTTATCATGAAGCTCCTTGTTCGATAAATTCTCCCAGTCAATCTCGTCGGCTTGTGATCCTGGCATGGTTAGCAGCAATAGAAACACACAAGAATATGATCCTACAGACTACTAAGAAGTGGTGGTGGTGTATCACAAATCCGTCAAGCAAATCTCAAATTCTTACCAGTTCTTACCCAGCAGCAGGCGGTGATCGGCAACCGTTGTAGTCAAAAACTCTCAAAGCTTGGATAGAGCGATTACCAGGGAGAGTCGAACACACGACGTAGATGTATGTGGAGCTGGGAAGGCTTATAGTATGGTAGCAAAAAGGGTCAGCAATAATCAATTCAGAGATGCAAAGTTGAATAAACGCTCAAGGACAGTACTGTGCTGGTCCTAGGCTAGACTGTGCTAGAGACGCGAGCCTAGAACACCAACAAAATCACGGCGCGGCACGTAAACAAGGGAAAAGCACACTCTGAATTTTTTTTTTCGCTCTTTTTTTTTGCGCTCTTTTTTTTTTTGCGCTGCTTTTTTTTTTTGCGAAAAATCACTATAATGGCGAGTGTCTCAAAACTCTTCCTAGCTCAAACGGACAGGATGGGCACGAAATTTTTTTCGGCCAATTTTTTTTTTTCGACTGCCCGGACCCAAAAACTGGAAACGGGTCAAAAAAAACTTCCTATAATGACACCTGTCTCAAAACACTCAGAAACACCTAAAAATAGGATAGCCAGAATTTTTTTCAAAAAATGCGTTTTCGAAAAATTTTGGGCCTAAACGGAGCGTGGCTACCCGACTTTTTTTTTTCCGAAACCTACTCCGGCAAGGAAACACGAATCGGAATCTAGATTGATCCCGAAAACAAACCTAATAAGCAAGGAACTCGGATTGGTGGTGGATATATGGTGGTGGTATATGGCAGCGGTGGTAGTATTTGGATATGGATCGGTGGTGGTATATGGACACGGATTGGTGGTGGTATATGGATACGGATTCGGAGCGGTGGTGGTAGATGGCAGGGGCGATGATGATGGTGCGGCGGCGGCGTGACAACTTATGACCAGAACTCGAAACTCTAAAAGACTAGACTCTAAGACCAGCAACTAGACACGACGATGCAACCGCAAATTCAACAAAGCAAAACCCTAAAAAGATTATGCAAGGCTCAGATTGGTTCGGATATGATGAACTAACCCTAAATTTTTTTGTGGCTTTTTCGTGGACTATAGGTATGAAGAACAGACTCGATCTAAACTACGAAAAACTGTAAAATCTCACCGAGCAACCTGGAAATCTGATACCACTTGATAGAGGCAAAGGTGTCCCGTCTTTCGATGAGATGGTGGATTTCGCTTTGGTGGAAGTCGACTTTGACGATCCGACTACGAACGTGCGAGGACGTCGCGCCTTAGCAATCGCTAAACCAACTCCGAGAGGTTATTGACCACGCCGGAGCACGATCAACCTGACCACGAGGGTCTGTTTCCTGCGAGCAAACGAAGAACAAGCAAGAAACTGAGATTGCAATCTGGATATTGCGAATATAAGATGAATGCTTTATTGATCAAGGTGGGGTTCTGTGACGCCTTTGTCTGGTCGTTGAACACAAACGAAGTACGCGAAGTTGCAGCTATGGCGAACTTTTAATCTAAACAAAACCCCTAGTCTAAACGATGCCCTAAGGGCTGTATATATGGAGGAAGAGGGGGGGAATTTCGTGGCCCTTGGTGGAGGGGTCCGAAATCAACCCTATCTCTTGTTTCCCCACACATACGGACTCTAAAAATAGCCTATACTTATGTATTTCGAAATTACATGGGCCTGGCCCAATAATAAGGTGACGCAGCACCTAAAATAGCCTCGGGACAAAATTTATGAAGTGGCATCTTGTATATTTCGTCCAAGGCTTCATGCACCCATTATGGTGGCTTCAAAGTCCTGAAATCATCACTTGTAACTCCGTTCTTGTTTCCCTTGCGCATGCCATCATCTCCATGCTTGTTCTTGCTCCAATGTTCATCCTTCTCCAAGCTAGGCCCTTCATTTGTAAGCAAAACAAATGTATCCAATTTAGGCAGCATCATATTCTCATGAACATTAGAATCATTACCAAGAAACGAAAGTACCTGGTAATTTAGTTGGCGTGCACGAGCTCTAGTAATTGGTCCAGTATGTATAGCAGCAGGGGCTGTGGGTGTAACAATTGTATTGATGTCCTCATCAGCTGGTGGCTGCTCGTAGATCTGATTTTGATCAACCTCATCCTCATAATCACCCGCATACTCATCATCCTCCTGGGTACCAGCAACAGCAGTAGCAGGAGCCACAGAAGTATCAACAGCAGCACCAACAGTTTGGCCAAATGCAAGAGGAACACGGCTCGCTCGGCGAAGGTCTATTTCGCGACGTGGAGGTAGTCGTTGTTGTTGTTGTTGGAGAGGTGCGTTAGGTGCAGCGGGTGGTGGTGGTGGAAGACGCGCGAGCAATTCATTAAATCTGTTATCGAGCTTTGTTTCGAACGTCTTCTCAAGGCCAGTGATCTTCTCCATGGCCTCTTCAAAATTGTTCAGCACATCTTGCACCTGTTCAGTCATCATTTGCTGAAACTTATCATGAAGCTCCTTGTTCGATAAATTCTCCCAGTCAATCTCGTCGGCTTGTGATCCTAGCATGGTTAGCAGCAATAGAAACACACAAGAATATGATCCTACAGACTACTAAGAAGTGGTGGTGGTGTATCACAAATCCGTCAAGCAAATCTCAAATTCTTACCAGTTCTTACCCAGCAGCAGGTGGTGATCGGCAACCGTTGTAGTCAAAAACTCTCAAAGCTTGGATAGAGCGATTACCAGGGAGAGTCGAACACACGACGTAGATGTATGTGGAGCTGGGAAGGCTTATAGTATGGTAGCAAAAAGGGTCAGCAATAATCAATTCAGAGATGCAAAGTTGAATAAACGCTCAACGACGGTACTGTGCTGGTCCTAGGCTAGACTGTGCTAGAGACGCGAGCCTAGAACACCAACAAAATCACGGCGCGGCACGTAAACAAGGGAAAAGCACACTCTGAATTTTTTTTTTCGCTCTTTTTTTTTTGCGCTCTTTTTTTTGCGCTGTTTTTTTTTGCGAAAAAGCACTATAATGGCGAGTGTCTCAAAACTCTTCCTAGCTCAAACTGACAGGATGGGCACGAAATTTTTCGACCAAATTTTTTTTTTTCGACTGCCCGGACCCAAAAACTGGAAACGGGTCAAAAAAAACTTCCTATAATGGCACCTGTCTCAAAACACTCAGAAACACCTAAAAATAGGATAGCCAGAAAATTTTTCGAAAAATGCGTTTTCGAAAAATTTTGGGCCTAAACGGAGCGTGGCTACCCGACTCTTTTTTTTTCCGAAACCTACTCCGGCAAGGAAACACGAATCGGAATCTAGATTGATCCCGAAAACAAACCTAATAAGCAAGGAACTCGGATTGGTGGTGGATATATGGTGGTGGTATATGGCAGCGGTGGTAGTATTTGGATATGGATCGGTGGTGGTATATGGACACGGATTGGTGGTGGTATATGGATACGGATTCGGAGCGGTGGTGGTAGATGGCAGGGGCGATGATGATGGTGCGGCGGCGGCGTGACAACTTATGACCAGAACTCGAAACTCTAAAAGACTAGACTCTAAGACCAGCAACTAGACACGACGATGCAACCGCAAATTCAACAAAGCAAAACCCTAAAAAGATTATGCAAGGCTCAGATTGGTTCGGATATGATGAACTAACCCTAAATTTTTTTTGTGGCTTTTTCGTGGACTATAGGTATGAAGAACAGACTCGATCTAAACTACGAAAAACTGTAAAATCTCACCGAGCAACCTGGAAATCTGATACCACTTGATAGAGGCAAAGGTGTCCCGTCTTTCGAGGAGATGGTGGATTTCGCTTTGGTGGAAGTCGACTTTGACGATCCGACTACGAACGTGCGAGGACGTCGCGCCTTAGCAATCGCTAAACCAACTCCGAGAGGTTATTGACCACGCCGGAGCACGATCAACCTGACCACGAGGGTCTGTTTCCTGCGAGCAAACGAAGAACAAGCAAGAAACTGAGATTGCAATCTGGATATTGTGAATATAAGATGAAAGCTTTATTGATCAAGGTGGGGTTCTGTGACGACTTTGTCTGGTCGTTGAACACAAACGAAGTACGCGAAGTTGCAGCTATGGCGAACTTTTAATCTAAACAAAACCCAAAGTCTAAACGATGCCCTAAGGGCTGTATATATGGAGGAAGAGGGGGGAATTTCGTGGCCCTTGGTGGAGGGGTCCGAAATCAACCCTATCTCTTGTTTCCCCACACATACGGACTCTAAAAATAGCCTATACTTATGTATTTCGAAATTACATGGGCCTGGCCCAATAATAAGGTGACGCAGCACCTAAAATAGCCTCGGGACGAAATTTATGAAGTGGCATCTTGTATATTTCGTCCAAGGCTTCATGCACCCATTATGGTGGCTTCAAAGTCCTGAAATCATCACTTGTAACTCCGTTCTTGTTCCCCTTGCGCATGCCATCATCTCCATGCTTGGTCTTGCTCCAATGTTCATCCTTCTCCAAGCTAGGCCCTTCATTTGTAAGCAAAACAAAGGTATCCAATTTAGGCAGCATCATATTCTCATGAACATTAGAATCATTACCAAGAAACGAAAGTACCTGGTAATTTAGTTGGCGTGCACGAGCTCTAGTAATTGGTCCAGTATGTATAGCAGCAGGGGCTGTGGGTGTAACAATTGTATTGATGTCCTCATCATCCTCCCCTTCTTGAAATGAAGTCGTCCTCTGATACCACTTGATAGAGGCAAAGGTGTCCCGTCTTTCGATGAGATGATGGATATCGCTTTGGTGGAAGTCGACTTTGACGATCCGACTACGAACGTGCGAGGACGTCGCGCCTTAGCAATCGCTAAACCAACTCCGAGAGGTTATTGACCACGCCGGAGCACGATCAACCTGACCACGAGGGTCTGTTTCCTGCGAGCAAACGAAGAACAAGCAAGAAACTGAGATTGCAATCTGGATATTGCGAATATAAGATGAAAGCTTTATTGATCAAGGTGGGGTTCTGTGACGCCTTTGTCTGGTCGTTGAACACAAACGAAGTACGCGAAGTTGCAGCTATGGCGAACTTTTAATCTAAACAAAACCCAAGGTCTAAATGATGCCCTAAGGGCTGTATATATGGAGGAAGAGGGGGTGGATTTCATGGCCCTTGGTGGAGGGGTCCGAAATCAACCCTATCTCTTGTTTCCCCACACATACGGACTCTAAAAATAGCCTATACTTATGTATTTCGAAATTACATGGGCCTGGCCCAATAATAAGGTGACGCAGCACCTAAAATAGCCTCGGGACGAAATTTATGAAGTGGCATCTTGTATATTTCGTCCAAGGCTTCATGCACCCATTATGGTGGCTTCAAAGTCCTGAAATCATCACTTGTAACTCCGTTCTTGTTCCCCTTGCGCATGCCATCATCTCCATGCTTGTTCTTGCTCCAATGTTCATCCTTCTCCAAGCTAGGCCCTTCATTTGTAAGCAAAACAAATGTATCCAATTTAGGCAGCATCATATTCTCATGAACATTAGAATCATTACCAAGAAACGAAAGTACCTGGTAATTTAGTTGGCGTGCACGAGCTCTAGTAATTGGTCCAGTATGTATAGCAGCACGGGCTGTGGGTGTAACAATTGTATTGATGTCCTCATCACGAAATATACAAGATGTCACTTCATAAATTTCGTCCAGAGGCTATTATAGGTGCTGCGTCACCTTTTTATTGGGCCAGGCCCATGTAATTTCGAAATACATAAGTATAGGCTATTTCTAGAGTCCGTATGTGTGGAGAAACAAGAGATAGGGTTGATTTCGGACCCCTCCACCAAGGGCCACGAAATTCCCCCTCTCTTCCTCCATATATACAGCCCTTAGGGCACCGTTTAGACTTTGGGTTTTGTTTAGATTAAAAGTTCGCCATAGCTGCAACTTCGCGTACCTTGTTTGTGTTCAACGACCAGACAAAGGCGTCACAGAACCCCACCTTGATCAATAAAGCTTTCATCTGATATTCGCAATATCCAGATTGCAATCTCAGTTTCTTGCTTGTTCTTCGTTTGCTCGCAGGAAACAGACCTTCGTGGTCAGGTTGATCGTGCTCCGGCGTGGTCAATAACCTCTCGGAGTTGGTTTAGCGATTGCTAAGGCGCGACGTCCTCGCACGTTCGTAGTCGGATCGTCAAAGTCGACTGCCACCAAAGTGATATCCATCATCTCATCGAAAGACGGGACACCTTTGCCTCTATCAACTACGCAAATCAACTTTGGAGAATATTGTAGAGCCACTCAATTCATCAAGCATATCATCTAGCCTAGGAATAGGATGACGATAACGAATAGTAATATTATTTATGCCTCTACAATCAACGCACATACGCGACGTACCATCCTTTTTTGGCACTAAAATGATAGGAACAACACAAGGACTAAGGGATTCGCGTATATAACCTTTGTCGAGCAGTTCTTGTACTTGACGCATAACCTCTTCGTCTCCTCTGGATTGGTACGGTATGGTGCACGGTTGGGTAGCGAAGCACCGGGAATTAAGTCAATTTGATGCCCAATCCCTCGAATAGGTGGTAATCCCGGTGGCACGTCTTGTGGAAAGACGTCAGCGAACTCCTGCAAAATGTTAGTGATAGCAGGGGGCAAAGAGGAAGGCACGTCCTCGAATGAAAATAATGCCTCTTTGCACACAAAGGCATAGCAAACAGATTTGCTGAAATCTAGCTCATCAATATCAGATTTGGTGGCAAGTAAACATGCACTTTTCAATTTAATTTCAGAAACAACAGTAGATGGTTTATTATTAGACTTCATTTGGTGCTCAAATTCTTTTGCCACAATCTGATTTTCACTCTTATTTGTCTCCTGTTTTGCTTTATTAGCTCTATTAATATCATCTTTCAAAATGGAATCAGGAGTCATAAGAAGCAAAGTAATATTTTTATCGTTATGAACAAGAGTATACTGATTGTTTCTACCATGGTGTACAGAATTTTTATCAAATTGCCATGGTCTACCAAGTAATAAGGAACATGCTTGCATAGGTACCACATCACAATCAACATAATCAGCATATGTAGAGATACTAAAATGCACACGAACAGTACGTGTTACCTTAACCTTGCCGCTGTTGTTGAACCATTGGATGTAGTAAGGATGTGGATGTGGTCTTGTGGTGAGAGATAGCTTCTCCACCATCTCCATGCTAGCCAAGTTATTGCAGCTCCCTCCATCTATGATCACGCGAACAGAACATTCCTTCACAACTCCCTTTGTATGGAACAAATTATGCCTCTGATTTTGCTCAGCTTGTGTAACCTGCACACTCAAAACACGTTGAGCAACTAAACATTCATACCTGTCAGCATCTTCAGGAGCCATGTATTGCGTCTCATGATCAGAATCGTCTCCACCGTGTTCGTCACGTGTAATAAGAGCCAAAGTCTCCTCATCATAGTCACTAGCAGACTCATACCCACCATCCTCAGTAACAATCATCACACGCTTAGATGGGCATTCTCTCGCATAATGACCTCCACCCTTGCAACATCGACAAATAATATCATGTGTTTGCCCTGTTGATGCCATGGATGAAGAAGAGCTTTTTGCAGGCCCAGAAGGTGTGCTCTTGGTAGATAGTGGTGATTGTGCCTGCTTTATTGTATCACGGTTGGAGGTGGCAGCCGACGGAGGCGCCGGTGTAGCAGAACATGTGGAAGTAGATGATGCACGTGGTGTCCATGATGAAGGTCGACCTGCAGAAAAGTTAGTCCGCGCCAATGCCTGTCGATCCTGCACTTCACGTTCAGCTTTACAAGCAAGATGGAATAAACGAGTGATATTAGTATACTCCTTATACTCTAGAATCGTCTGAATATCTCTATTTAATCCACCCATAAAACGTGCAAGCATAGCTTCATTCTCCTCAACAATACCACATCTAATCATGCCAGTTTGTAATTCCTGATAATACTCTTCTACAGAATTTTTTCCCTGTCTTAAGCGCTGGAATTTTTAAAGTAATTCACGTTGATAATATGGTGGAACCCAACGAGTACGCATAGCAGTTTTCAAAGCAGCCCAAGTAGCCGGAATAGGAAATAATCTACAATGCTCAGACCACCAAACACATGCAGAACTAGTGAATGCACAAACAGCAGCAGGAACACGTCTCTCCTCGGGATATTGTAAACATGTAAATCGTTGTTTAGTTTCTAACTCCCAAGTAAGATATATATCAGGAACATATCTACCCTCAAATGGTGGAATATTCAATTTTAGTTTAGGGAGATGGTCTTGATCTCGTACCTGAGGGTGAGCCCTACCATTGCCATTATTTGCATGTGGACGACCTGGTGGTTGCTGTGCTGGTGGTGGCACGTAGTTCTGATTTTGATCAACCGCATCCTCATAATCTCCCACATAATCATCCTCCTCCACATCAGCAGTAGGAGCCACAGAAGTATCAACAGCAGCACCAGCAGTTTGGCCCAACTGAAGAGGGACACGGCTCGCTCGGCGGAGGGCTGTTTCCCGACGTGGAGGTAGTCGGTGTTGTTGTTGTTGTTGCAGAGGTGCGGCAGGAGCAGCCGGTGGTGGTGGTGGAAAACGCGAAAGCAATTCAGCAAACTTGTTATCGAGCTTTGTTTCAAACGTCTTCTCCGTGCCATCTATCTTCTCCATGGCCTCTTCAAATCTGTTTATCACATCTTGCACCTGTACACTCATCATTTGCTGAAACGTATCGTGAAGCTCCTTGTTTGTCAAGTTCTCCCAGTCAGTCTCGTCGGATTGTGATCCTAGCATGGTTAGCAGCAATAGAAACACACAAGAATATGATCCTACAGACTACTAACAAGTGGTGGTGGTGGCGGGTGTCACAAATCTGTCAAGCAAATCTCAAATTCTTACCAGTTTTACCCAGCAGCAGGCGGTGATCGGCAAGCGTTATAGTCAAAACTCTCAAAAGCTTGGATAGAGCGATTGCCAGGGAGAGTCAAACGCACGACGTAGATGTATGTGGAGCTGGGAAGGCTTATAGTATGGTAGCAAAAAGGGTCAGCAATAATCAATTCAGAGATGCAAAGTTGAATAAACGCTCAACGACGGTACTATGCTGGTCCTAGGCTAGACCGTGCTAGAGACGCGAGCCTAGAACACTAACAAAATCATGGCGCTGCACGTAAATAAGGGACAAGCACACTCTGGAACTATTTTTTCGCTCTTTTTTTTGTGCTCCTTTTTTTTGCGCTCCTCTTTTTTTTGCGAAAAATCACTATAATGGCGAGTGTCTTAACTCTTCCCTCGTCAAACTGATAGGATGGGCACGAAATTTTTTTTCACTTTTTTTTCGAAAATCAGGGCAGCAACGACGAAAAAGTGCGACAAAAAATCACTATGATGGCACGTGGCTCAAAAGACTCAGAAAAGCCTAAAAATAGGATAGGGAAAAAAAATTCCCGTGAAAATTTTGGCCTAAAAACTGCCCGGGGGTCTCCAGACTTTTTTTTCCCAAGACCTACGCAGGCAAGGAAACACGAATCGGAATTTAGATTGATCTCAAGAACAAACCTAATATGAGAAGAACTCGGATTGGTGGTGGATATATGGTAGCGGTGGTGGTATATGGATACAGATTGGTGGTGGTATATGGATACGGATTGGTGGTGGTATATGGATATGGATTCAGAGCGGTGGCGGATAAGCAAAAGTGGTAGATGGGCGATGATGATGGTGCGGCGGCGGCGTGACAACTTATGACCAGAACTCGAAACTCTAAAAGACTAGACTCTAAGACCAGCAACTTGACACGACGATGCAACCGCAAATTCAACAAAGCAAAAACCATAAAAAGATTATGCAAAGGCTCAGATTGGTTCGGATATGATGAACTAACCATAAAAAAAAATTTGTGGCTTTTTCGTGGACTATAGGTATGAAGAACAGACTCGATCTAATCTACAAAAAACTATAAAATCTCACCGAGCAACCTGGAAATCTGATACCACTTGATAGAGGCTAAGGTGTCCCGATGTTTTGATGAGATGGTGGCTATCATTTTCTGTGAGAGTCGACTTTGACGATCCGACTACGAACGTGCGAGACATCGCGCCTTAGCAATCGCTAAACCAACTTCCGAGGGTTATTGACCACGCCGGAGCACGATCAACCTGACCACGAGGGTCTGTTTCCTGCGAGCAAACGAAGAACAAGCAAGAAACTGAGATTGCAATCTGGATATTGCGAATTGATGAGGACATCAATACAATTGTTACACCCACAGCCCCTGCTGCTATACATACTGGACCAATTACTAGAGCTCGTGCACGCCAACTAAATTACCAGGTACTTTCGTTTCTTGGTAATGATTCTAATGTTCATGAGAATATGATGCTGCCTAAATTGGATACATTTGTTTTGCTTACAAATGAAGGGCCTAGCTTGGAGAAGGATGAACATTGGAGCAAGAACAAGCATGGAGATGATGGCATGCGCAAGGGGAACAAGAACGGAGTTACAAGTGATGATTTCAGGACTTTGAAGCCACCATAATGGGTGCATGAAGCCTTGGACGAAATATACAAGATGCCACTTCATAAATTTCGTCCCGAGGCTATTTTAGGTGCTGCGTCACCTTATTATTGGGCCAGGCCCATGTAATTTCGAAATACATAAGTATAGGCTATTTTTAGAGTCCGTATGGTGGGGAAACAAGAGATAGGGTTGATTTCGGACCCCTCCACCAAGGGCCACGAAATTCCCCCCTCTTCCTCCAAATATACATCCCTTAGGGCATCGTTTAGACTTTGGGTTTTGTTTAGATTAAAAGTTCGCCATAGCTGCAACTTCGCGTACTTCGTTTGTGTTCAACGACCAGACAAAGGCGTCACAGAACCCCACCCTGATCAATAAAGCTTTCATCTTATATTCGCAATATCCAGATTGCAATCTTAGTTTCTTGCTTGTTCTTCGTTTGCTCGCAGGAAACAGACCCTCGTGGTCAGGTTGATCGTGCTCCGGCGTGGTCAATAACCTCTCGGAGTTGGTTTAGCGATTGCTAAGGCCCGACGTCCTCGCACGTTCGTAGTCGGATCGTCAAAGTCGACTTCCACCAAAGCGATATCCATCATCTCATCGAAAGACGGGACACCTTTGCCTCTATCAAGTGGTATCAGATTTCCAGGTTGCTCGGTGAGATTTTACAGTTTTTCGTAGTTTAGATCGAGTCTGTTCTTCATACCTACAGTCCACGAAAAAGCCACAAAAAAAATTTAGGGTTTGATAGAGGCGGGGGTCCCGATCTTTCGATGAGATGATAACTATCGATTTGGTGAAGATGACTTTGACGATCCGACTACAAACGTGCACGACGTTGCGCCTTAGCAATCGCTAAACCAACTTCAAAAGGTTATTGACCACGCCGGAGCACAATCAACCTGACCACGAAGGTCTATTCCTGCAAGCAATCGAAGAACAAGCAAGAATACGATAAAAGCAATCTGAATATTGTGAGTATATATGAAGTATTGATGAAGGTGGGGATCCGTAAGCGGTCTTGGTCTGGTCGTTGAACACAAACGAAGTACACGAAGTTGCAATGGCTAACTTTTAACTAAACAAATCCCAAGGAAAAGCTACTAGATGGATCTACTTATATAGGAGCAAGGGGTGGCGGCCAAGGAGGTGGGAGGACGTCCCAAGGCAGCCTAAAACTAAATCTAGGTCGTACAAGGCCAATGGGCCCAAGTGGAGGTGATGTAACACCTTTGGACTTGTAGTTTGACTCGGATTCTGCTGCAGCATCAGATTGTTTCGTCCACAACTCAACGCTCCGGAGGAATTTGAAGGTGATTCCAATTGGGTTGGAAAGTGCACGAAATCTAGTTTCCAACAAAAAAAGAATCACCCAATTCGGAGTCCGTATGAAAAACTTGTGTGCGTTTTGAGTTAGGTGTGTCTGTGCAGTCCGAATCTGAATCCAGAACGTGAGAGACTTGGACTCTATCTTCTCTTGGGCCAAAAGTGACGTGAGAGAACTTTTTGGACAGCAAATAAACATCTCTTTCTTCCTTATCTTCATATTTGGATTGTACAAATGTCCCATACACCTGCAATTAGACAAAACACAAAAGTGTGTGAAGTATTTTTGTTCTGGATAACATAAATAGATTATTGAATAGTTTGCACTAGAAATCACCTGACAAATATGCATATATGCAATATTTTTGGTCATATCCAAGGTAGTCATGTCCTCATCACATTAATAATATTACTATTCGTTATCGTCATCCTATTCCTAGGCTAGATGATATGCTTGATGAATTGAGTGGCTCTACAATATTCTCCAAAGTTGATTTACGTAGTGGATACCATCAAATTCGTATGAAATTGGGAGATGAATGGAAAACAGCATTCAAAACTAAGTTTGGATTATATGAGTGGTTAGTCATGCCTTTTGGGTTAACTAATGCACCTAGTACTTTCATGAGATTAATGAACGAAGTTTTACGTGCTTTCATTGGACGATTTGTGGTAGTTTACTTTGATGACATATTGATTTATAGCAGATCTTTGGAAGAACATTTGGAACATTTACGTGCTGTTTTTATTGCTCTACGTGATGCACGTTTGTTTGGTAACCTTGGGAAGTGCACCTTTTGCACCGACCGAGTATCTTTTCTTGGCTATGTTGTTACTCCACAGGAAATTGAAGTTGATAAAGCCAAGATTGAAGCTATTGAGAGTTGGCCGCAGCCCAAAACGGTCACACAAGTGAGGAGTTTTCTTGGCCTCGCTGGATTCTATAGGCGTTTTGTGAGAGATTTCAGCACCATTGCTGCACCTCTCAATGAGCTTACAAAGAAAGATGTGCCTTTTCTTTGGGGTACCGCACAGGAAGAAGCCTTCACGGTATTGAAAGATAAGTTGTGATGAGGACATGACTACCTTGGATATGACCAAAAATATTGCATATATGCATATTTGTCAGGTGATTTCTAGTGCAAACTATTCAATAATCTATTTATGTTATCCAGAACAAAAATACTTCACACACTTTTGTGTTTTGTCTAATTGCAGGTGTATGGGACATTTGTACAATCCACATATGAAGATAAGGAAGAAAGAGATGTTTATTTGCTGTCCAAAAAGTTCTCTCACGTCACTTTTGGCCCAAGAGAAGATAGAGTCCAAGTCTCTCACGTTCTGGATTCAGATTCGGACTGCACAGACATACCTGAATCAAAACGCACACAAGTTTTTCATACGGACTCCGAATTGGGTGATTCTTTTTTTGTTGGAAACTAGATTTCGTGCACTTTCCAACCCAATTGGAATCACCTTCAAATTCGTCCGGAGCGTTGAGTTGTGGATGAAACAATCTGATGCTGCAGCAGAATCCGAGTCAAACTACAAGTCCAAAGGTGTTACATCACCTCCACTTGGGCCCATTGGCCTTGTACGACCTAGATTTAGTTTTAGGCTGCCTTGGGACGTCCTCCCACCTCCTTGGCCTCCACCCCTTGCTCCTATATAAGTAGATCCATCTAGTAGCTTTTCCTTGGGATTTGTTTAGTTAAAAGTTAGCCAACGCAACTTCGTGTACTTCGTTTGTGTCCAACGACCAGACCAAGACCGCTTACGGATCCCCACCGTTATCAATACCTCATATATATTTGCAATATTCAGATTGCTTTATCATATTCTTGCTCGTTCTTCGATTGCTTGCAGGAATAGACCTTCGTGGTCAGGCTGACCGTGCTTCCGGCATCATCAGTAACCTCAGGAGATTGGTTTAGCGATTGCTAAGGCGCAACGTCGTGCACGTTTGTAGTCGGATCGTCAAAGTCGTCTCCACCAAATCGATAGTTATCATCTCATCGAAAGATCGGGACACCCTCGCCTCTATCACATGATCAGGTTAATGTATCTATACCACCATTTAATGGCCGTTTTAAACCTGCTTTATATATTGAATGGGAGTTCGACATAAAAAATATATTTGCTTCCCATAATTTCAATGAACATAAAAAGGTTAAGGTTGCGGTTGGTTCTTTCACTGGTTATGCTTTGGTTTGGTGGAGTGAATATTGTCAGTTACACCCTGATTATATACCTACTACTTGGGATGATTTGAAACTTGCCATGCGACATACTTTCGTCCCTGCTTATTATACTCGTGACATGATTAAGAAGTTGCAACACTTAAAACAAGGTAGTGAAACTGTAACAAAATATTATGATGATTTACAAACTACCTTGTTGCATTCCTCTTTAGAAGAAAGTGAAGATGATTTTATGGATAGATTTTGGGGAGGATTAAACCGTGATATTCAAGAGATACTAATTCATGAAGAGTGTTATCCTATGGACCATTTGTTTCATCTTGCTTGCAAAGCTGAACAGGAAATAAAACGACGTGTTGGCCACGAGGAGAACAAGCGCACGGTGGACATTCCAAGAGTTGATATGATTGTTCCTTCAACTACTAGGCATACTATGACAACCACATCCGTTGTTGTCAGGACTACATCACCTCCACCATGTGACACATCGCCCCCGAGAGTGGCTACATCATCTGAGTTGATCATCAGAGGTAATGACAAAGGTACTGATCTTCCATCTCTACATGAGAATGATGAATGCCTTGTCAATTTGAATGCACCATCTGATGAGCTACCCACTACTTTGATCACACCACCTATTTTAGAGGACTACGTTGATAATTTGACTTTGCCATGTGATCAAACAACTGAAATACCAACAATTTTGAGTGCACCCATTGAATTAACTATTGATGCAAAAGAATCAATGTTTAATCATTTTGATATGACCTCTAATCTTGGTGATGATTCTGTGTTGAATGACTTATTGCATGTTTGCTTATTTAAGCATGTTGTAGCATGTAAATTTGATGCAAGTAAGGTTTATTCACCAATGTTGGGATGGTTTAATGATGAACATTGTCAATCTTTTGAAATGAATAAGAGCTTCACTTATATGTGCAAACTGAGTTGCAATATTTTCATGCCTTCTACTTCTTGTGCTAATCTTTTGGCCTTAGATTTTATGAACTATGCAAGTTACTCATCTATTCATGTGTCATATATGCAAAAATCAAGGGAAGTAAAAATGGATGACATATACATATACAACATGTACACCTTGTCTCTTTTGTTAGCCACATTTCAGATTAAGCAACGCCGAGGACGGCTTTATTTTCAAGAAGGGGAGGATGATGAGGACATGACTACCTTGGATATGACCAAAAATATTGCATATATGCATATTTGTCAGGTGATTTCTAGTGCAAACTATTCAATAATCTATTTATGTTATCCAGAACAAAAATACTTCACACACTTTTGTGTTTTGTCTAATTGCAGGTGTATGGGACATTTGTACAATCCACATATGCAGATAAGGAAGAAAGAGATGTTTATTTGCTGTCCAAAAAGTTCTTTCACGTCACTTTTGGCCCAAGAGAAGATAGAGTCCAAGTCTCTCACGTTCTGGATTCAGATTCGGACTGCACAGACATACCTGACTGAAAACGCACACAAGTTTTTCATACGGACTCCGAATTGGGTGATTCTTTTTGCATTGGAAACTAGATTTCGTGCACTTTCCAACCCAATTGGAATCACCTTCAAATTCGTCCGGAGCGTTGAGTTGTGGACGAAACAATCTGATGCTGCAGCAGAATCCGAGTCAAACTACAAGTCCAAAGGTGTTACATCACCTCCACTTGGGCCCATGAGCCTTGTACGACCTAGGGTTAGTTTTAGGCTGCCTTGGGACGTCCTCCCACCTCCTTGGCCGCCACCCCTTGCTCCTATATAAGTAGATCCATCTAGTAGCTTTTTCCTTGGGTTTTGTTTAGATTAAAAGTTCGCCATAGCTGCAACTTCGCGTACTTCGTTTGTGTTCAACGACCAGACAAAGGCGTCACAGAACCCCACCTTGATCAATAAAGCTTTCATCTTATATTCGCAATATCCAGATTGCAATCTCAGTTTCTTGCTTGTTCTTCGTTTGCTCGCAGGAAACAGACCCTCGTGGTCAGGTTGATCGTGCTCCGGCGTGGTCAATAACCTCTCGGAGTTGGTTTAGCGATTGCTAAGGCGCGACGTCCTCGCACGTTCGTAGTCGGATCGTCAAAGTCGACTTCCACCAAAGCGAAATCCACCATCTCATCGAAAGACGGGACACCTTTGCCTCTATCACTTGGACTCTATCTTCTCTTGGGCCAAAAGTGACGTGAGAGAACTTTTTGGACAGCAAATAAACATCTCTTTCTTCCTTATCTTCATATGTGGATTGTACAAATGTCCCATACACCTGCAATTAGACAAAACACAAAAGTGTGTGAAGTATTTTTGTTCTGGATAACATAAATAGATTATTGAATAGTTTGCACTAGAAATCACCTGACAAATATGCATATATGCAATATTTTTGGTCATATCCAAGGTAGTCATGTCCTCATCATCCTCCCCTTCTTGAAAATAAAGCCGTCCTCGGCGTTGCTTAATCTGAAATGTGGCTAACAAAAGAGACAAGGTGTACATGTTGTATATGTATATGTCATCCATTTTTACTTCCCTTGATTTTTGCATATATGACACATGAATAGATGAGTAACTTGCATAGTTCATAAAATCTAAGGCCAAAAGATTAGCACAAGAAGTAGAAGGCATGAAAATATTGCAACTCAGTTTGCACATATAAGTGAAGCTCTTATTCATTTCAAAAGATTGACAATGTTCATCATTAAACCATCCCAACATTGGTGAATAAACCTTACTTGCATCAAATTTACATGCTACAACATGCTTAAATAAGCAAACATGCAATAAGTCATTCAACACAGAATCATCACCAAGATTAGAGGTCATATCAAAATGATTAAACATTGATTCTTTTGCATCAATAGTTAATTCAATGGGTGCACTCAAAATTGTTGGTATTTCAGTTGTTTGATCACATGGCAAAGTCAAATTATCAACGTAGTCCTCTAAAATAGGTGGTTTGATCAAAGTAGTGGGTAGCTCATCAGATGGTGCATTCAAATTGACAAGGCATTCATCATTCTCATGTAGAGATGGAAGATCAGTACCTTTGTCATTACCTCTTATGATCAACTCAGATGATGTAGCCACTCTCGAGGGCGATGTGTCACATGGTGGAGGTGATGTAGTCCTGACAACAACGGATGTGGTTGTCATAGTATGCCTAGTAGTTGAAGGAACAATCATATCAACTCTTGGAATGTGCACCGTGCGCTTGTTCTCCTCGTGGCCAACACGTCGTTTTATTTCCTGTTCAACTTTGCAAGCAAGATGAAACAAATGGTCCATAGGATAACACTCTTCATGAATTAGTATCTCTTGAATATCACGGTTTAATCCTCCCCAAAATCTATCCATAAAATCATCTTCACTTTCTTCTAAAGAGGAATGCAACAAGGTAGTTTGTAAATCATCATAATATTTTGTTACAGTTTCACTACCTTGTTTTAAGTGTTGCAACTTCTTAATCATGTCATGAGTATAATAAACAGGGACGAAAGTATGTCGCATGGCAAGTTTCAAATCATCCCAAGTAGTAGGTATATAATCAGGGTGTAACCGACAATATTCACTCCACCAAACCAAAGCATAACCAGTGAAAGAACCAACCGCAACCTTAACCTTTTTATGTTCATTGAAATTATGGGAAGCAAATATATTTTTTATGTCGAACTCCCATTCAATATATAAAGCAGGTTTAAAACGGCCATTAAATGGTGGTATGGATACATTAACCTGATCATGTGCATTTGGATGTTTGTGCACCTCTCGTGACAGTTGTGGTATTTGCAAAGGTGGTGGCACGTCTCCCGCGATCGACAAAGCCCATGAATTGACTCTGGATCCTGTCATGATTAGTAGAACAAGAAACAAAACCCAAAAAAATTGTTCCTATAACTACTAGGATGTGGTGGTAAAACGCTCACAGTAAAGCAAATATTAATGTCTTACAAATTCTTACCATGCAGCAGGCGGTGATCGGCAACCAGCGGTGTCAAGTAACTCCGAATATTGAGTAAAGCGATTGCCAGGGGAGCGTACGTATACACGGTGTAGAAATATGTGGAGCCGGGTTGGCTATATATGGTAGCAAAACATTAGCAATAATCAATTCAAAGATGCAATGTTGAATAAACGCTCAACGACGGTACTGTGCTGGTCCTAGGCTAGACCGAACTAGAGACGCGAGCCTAGAACACTAATGAGGTCACGTCGTAGCACAACCAGCATCAATAAAGGATACAAAGTAGCTCTGGACAGCAAGATATAAGTGAAGATCACAACGGCAGTAAAGATAATGATGTGAAACAATAGCCAAGCTGTTTACTGAACAGTGCACAAAACAGATTCCAATCCGAATTCAGGTACGAGATTGATTCTAGATAGATCCAAATTTTTTTCTTCTCTCTTTTTTTTCTCACGCTTTTTTTTCTTTTTCTTCTCCCTCTTTTTCTTTTTTTTCTTTCCTTTTTTCTCTCTTTTTTCTTTATCTTCTTTTTCTCCCTCTTTCCAAGACAAACTAGATAAGATGCAGATTCGATCAGGCGAAGATGTGAGTGACCTCAACTATGATTATGACAATAAACAGTGCGTAGCACGTGGTGAAAATTGGTGGATTGGATGGTGGACAGCGGATGGGATAATGATGCAGCGGCTGCGTGACTAATGTGAACAGAACTCGAAACTCTAAAGGAACTAGACACTAAGACCAGCAACTCGAAACGACGATGCAACCGATAATTCAACTATGCAAGCAATGAAAAGAAAATTGCAAAGGCTCAGACTGGCTTGGACCAAGGATGAATAGATCTAACTCTTTTTTGTGGCTTTTTCTTGGACAATAGGTAAGAAAATAAATCTAATCTAGGAAAACTGGAAATTCTCACCGAGCAACCTGAAAACTGATACCACTTAATAGAGGCGGGGGTCCCGATCTTTCGATGAGATGATAACTATCGATTTGGTGAAGATGACTTTGACGATCCGACTACAAACGTGCACGACGTTGCGCCTTAGCAATCGCTAAACCAACTTCAAAAGGTTATTGACCACGCCGGAGCACAATCAACCTGACCACGAAGGTCTATTCCTGCAAGCAATCGAAGAACAAGCAAGAATACGATAAAAGCAATCTGAATATTGTGAGTATATATGAAGTATTGATGAAGGTGGGGATCCGTAAGCGGTCTTGGTCTGGTCGTTGAACACAAACGAAGTACACGAAGTTGCAATGGCTAACTTTTAACTAAACAAATCCCAAGGAAAAGCTACTAGATGGATCTACTTATATAGGAGCAAGGGGTGGCGGCCAAGGAGGTGGGAGGACGTCCCAAGGCAGCCTAAAACTAAATCTAGGTCGTACAAGGCCAATGGGCCCAAGTGGAGGTGATGTAACACCTTTGGACTTGTAGTTTGACTCGGATTCTGCTGCAGCATCAGATTGTTTCGTCCACAACTCAACGCTCCGGAGGAATTTGAAGGTGATTCCAATTGGGTTGGAAAGTGCACGAAATCTAGTTTCCAACAAAAAAAGAATCACCCAATTCGGAGTCCGTATGAAAAACTTGTGTGCGTTTTGAGTTAGGTGTGTCTGTGCAGTCCGAATCTGAATCCAGAACGTGAGAGACTTGGACTCTATCTTCTCTTGGGCCAAAAGTGACGTGAGAGAACTTTTTGGACAGCAAATAAACATCTCTTTCTTCCTTATCTTCATATTTGGATTGTACAAATGTCCCATACACCTGCAATTAGACAAAACACAAAAGTGTGTGAAGTATTTTTGTTCTGGATAACATAAATAGATTATTGAATAGTTTGCACTAGAAATCACCTGACAAATATGCATATATGCAATATTTTTGGTCATATCCAAGGTAGTCATGTCCTCATCAGGGTTAGTTCATCATATCCGAACCAATCTGAGCCTTTGCATAATCTTTTTAGGGTTTTGCTTTGTTGAATTTGCGGTTGCATCGTCGTGTCTAGTTGCTGGTCTTAGAGTCTAGTCTTTTAGAGTTTCGAGTTCTGGTCATAAGTTGTCACGCCGCCGCCGCACCATCATCATCGCCCCTGCCATCTACCACCACCGCTTATCCGCCACCGCTCCGAATCCGTATCCATATACCACCACCGATTCATATACCACCACCGATTCATATCCATATCCATATACTACCACCGCTACCACCACCGCTGCCATATACCACCACCATATATCCACCACCAATCCGAGTTCCATGCATATTAGGTTTGTTTTCGAGATCCATCTAGATTCCGATTCGTGTTTCCTTGCCGGAGTAGGTTTCGGAAAAAAAAGAGTCGGGTAGCCACGCTCCGTTTAGGCCCAAAATTTTTCAAAAACGCATTTTTCGAAAAAAATTCTGGCTATCCTATTTTTAGGTGTTTCTGAGTGTTTTGAGACAGGTGCCATTATAGGAAGTTTTTTTGACCTGTTTCCAGTTTTTGGGTCCGGGCAGTCGAAAAAAAAAATTGGTCGGAAAAAAAAAATTTCGTGCCCATCCTGTCAGTTTGATCTAGGAAGAGTTTTGAGACACTCGCCATTATAGTGATTTTTCGCAAAAAAAAAAGAAAAGCAGCGCAAAAAAAAGCGCAAAAAAAAAGAAAAAAAAAGAGCGAAAAAAAAATTCAGAGTGTGCTTTTTCCTTGTTTACGTGCCGCGCCATGATTTTGTTGGTGTTCTAGGCTCGCGTCTCTAGCACAGTCTAGCCTAGGACCAGCACAGTACCGTCGTTGAGCGTTTATTCAACTTTGCATCTCTGAATTGATTATTGCTGACCCTTTTTGCTACCATACTATAAGCCTTCCAAGCTCCACATACATCTACGTCGTGTGTTTGACTCTCCCTGGTAATCGCTCTATCCAAGCTTTGAGAGTTTTTGACTACAACGGTTGCCGATCACCGCCTGCTGCTGGGTAAGAACTGGTAAGAATTTGAGATTTGCTTGACGGATTTGTGATACACCACCACCACTTCTTAGTAGTCTGTAGGATCATATTCTTGTGTGTTTCTATTGCTGCTAACCATGCCAAGATCACAAGCCGACGAGATTGACTGGGAGAATTTATCGAACAAGGAGCTTCATGATAAGTTTCAGCAAATGATGACTGAACAGGTGCAAGATGTGCTGAACAATTTTGAAGAGGCCATGGAGAAGATCACTGGCCTTGAGAAGACGTTCGAAACAAAGCTCGATAACAAGTTTAATGAATTGCTCGCGCGTCTTCCACCACCACCACTCGCTGCACCTAACGCACCTCTCCAACAACAACAACAACGACTACATCCACGTCGCAAAGCAGACCTCCGCCGAGCAAGCCGTGTTCCTCTTGCGTTTGGCCAAACTGTTGGTGCTGCTGTTGATACTTCTGTGGCTCCTGCTGCTGATGCGGAGGAGGATGATTATGTGGGAGATTATGAGGATGAGGTTGATCAAAATCAACACTACATGCAGCCACCTGTACCACCACCAGCAGGTCGACCTCAGGTATATATTCGTAATGGTAGGCCTGCACCACCACCTCAGGTACGAGATGATGTCCATATTCCTAAACTGAAATTGAATATTCCACCATTTGAGGGTAGATATGTTCCTGATATATATCTTACTTGGGAGTTAGAAACTGAACAACGATTTACATGTTTACAATATCCTGAGGAGAGACGAGTTGCTGCTGCCGTTTGTGCTTTCACTAGTTTTGCATGTGTATGGTGGTCTGAACATTGTAGATTATATCCTATTCCAACTACTTGGGCTGCTTTGAAAACTGCTATGCGTACGCGTTGGGTTCCACCATATTATCAACGTGAATTGCTTCAAACATTGCAGCGTTTAAGACAAGGGAAAAATTCTGTAGAAGAATATTATCAGGAATTACAAACTGGCATGATTAGATGTGGTATTGTTGAGGAGAATGAAGCTATGCTTGCACGTTTTCTGGGTGGATTAAATAGAGAGATTCAGACCATTCTAGACTATAAGGAGTATACTAATATCACTCGTTTATTCCATCTTGCTTGTAAAGCTGAACGTGAAGTGCAGGATCGACAAGCATTGGGGCGAACTAACTTTTCTGCAGGCCGACCTTCATCATGGACACCACGTGCATCTTCTACTTCAACTGCACCAGCACCTCCATCCGGTGCCACCTCCAGCCGTGATACAAGAAAACAGGCACAACCACCATTATCTGCCAAGAGCGCACCCGCGGGGCCTGCACAGCGTTCTTCTTCTTCCATGGCATCAACAGGGCACACAAGTGATATTATTTGTCGTCGTTGTAAGGGAGGAGGTCATTATGCGAGGGAATGCAAATCTCCGCGTGTGATGATTGCTACCGCGGATGATGGATATGAGTCCGCTAGTGACTATGATGAGGAGACATTGGCTCTTATTACACGTGAAGAACATGGTGGAGATGATTCTGATCATGAGACGCAATACATGGCTCCTGAAGACGCTGACAGGTATGAATGTTTAGTTGCTCAACGTGTTTTGAGTGTGCAGGTCACACAAGCTGAGCAAAATCAGAGGCACAATTTGTTCCATACCAAGGGAGTTGTGAAGGAACGTTCTGTGCGCGTCATAATAGACGGAGGGAGCTGCAACAACTTGGCTAGCATGGAGATGGTGGAGAAGCTTTCTCTCACCACAAGACCACATCCACATCCTTACTACATCCAATGGTTCAACAACAGTGGCAAGGTTAAGGTAACACGTACTGTTCGTGTGCATTTTTGATGAGGACATCAATACAATTGTTACACCCACAGCCCCTGCTGCTATACATACTGGACCAATTACTAGAGCTCGTGCACGCCAACTAAATTACCAGGTACTTTCGTTTCTTGGTAATGATTCTAATGTTCATGAGAATATGATGCTGCCTAAATTGGATACATTTGTTTTGCTTACAAATGAAGGGCCTAGCTTGGAGAAGGATGAACATTGGAGCAAGAACAAGCATGGAGATGATGGCATGCGCAAGGGAAACAAGAACGGAGTTACAAGTGATGATTTCAGGACTTTGAAGCCACCATAATGGGTGCATGAAGCCTTGGACGAAATATACAAGACGCCACTTCATAAATTTCGTTCCGAGGCTATTTTAGGTGCTGCGTCACCTTATTATTGGGCCAGGCCCATGTAATTTCGAAATACATAAGTATAGGCTATTTTTAGAGTCCGTATGTGTGGGGAAACAAGAGATAGGGTTGATTTCGGACCCCTCCACCAAGGGCCACGAAATTCCCCCCCTCTTCCTC
Source organism: Triticum aestivum (assembly GCF_018294505.1). Taxonomy (NCBI): domain Eukaryota; kingdom Viridiplantae; phylum Streptophyta; class Magnoliopsida; order Poales; family Poaceae; genus Triticum; species Triticum aestivum. Next base: position 27,043 of record NW_025228501.1, on the reverse strand, counting down.
CATATATACAGCCCTTAGGGCATCGTTTAGACTTTGGGGGTTTTGTTTAGATTAAAAGTTCGCCATAGCTGCAACTTCGCGTACTTCGTTTGTGTTCAACGACCAGACAAAGGCGTCACAGAACCCCACCTTGATCAATAAAGCTTTCATCTTATATTCGCAATATCCAGATTGCAATCTTAGTTTCTTGCTTGTTCTTCGTTTGCTCGCAGGAAACAGACCTTCGTGGTCAGGTTGATCGTGCTCCGGCGTGGTCAATAACCTCTCGGAGTTGGTTTAGCGATTGCTAAGGCGCGACGTCCTCGCACGTTCGTAGTCGGATCGTCAAAGTCGACTTCCACCAAAGCGAAATCCTCCATCTCATCGAAAGACGGGACACCTTTGCCTCTATCACATACTATAAGCCTTCCCAGCTCCACATACATCTACGTCGTGTGTTTGACTCTCCCTGGTAATCGCTCTATCCAAGCTTTGAGAGTTTTTGACTACAACGGTTGCCAATCACCGCCTGCTGCTGGGTAAGAACTGGTAAGAATTTGAGATTTGCTTGACGGATTTGTGACACCCACCACCACCACTTGTTCGTAGTCTGTAGGATCATATTCTTGTGTGTTTCTATTGCTGCTAACCATGCCAGGATCACAAGCCGACGAGATTGACTGGGAGAATTTATCGAACAAGGAGCTTCATGATAAGTTTCAGCAAATGATGACTGAACAGGTGCAAGATGTGCTGAACAATTTTGAAGAGGCCATGGAGAAGATCACTGGCCTTGAGAAGACGTTCGAAACAAAGCTCGATAACAAGTTTAATGAATTGCTCGCGCGTCTTCCACCACCACCACCCGCTGCACCTAACGCACCTCTCCAACAACAACAACAACGACTACCTCCACGTCGCGAAGCAGACCTCCGCCGAGCAAGCCGTGTTCCTCTTGCGTTTGGCCAAACTGTTGGTGCTGCCGTTGATACTTCTGTGGCTCCTGCTGCTGATGCGGAGGAGGATGATTATGTGGGAGATTATGAGGATGAGGTTGATCAAAATCAACACTACATGCAGCCACCTGTACCACCACCAGCAGGTCGACCTCAGGTATATATTCGTAATGGTAGGCCTGCACCACCACCTCAGGTACGAGATGATGTCCATATTCCTAAACTGAAATTGAATATTCCACCATTTGAGGGTAGATATGTTCCTGATATATATCTTACTTGGGAGTTAGAAACTGAACAACGATTTACATGTTTACAATATCCTGAGGAGAGACGAGTTGCTGCTGCCGTTTGTGCTTTCACTAGTTTTGCATGTGTATGGTGGTCTGAACATTGTAGATTATATCCTATTCCAACTACTTGGGCTGCTTTGAAAACTGCTATGCGTACGCGTTGGGTTCCACCATATTATCAACGTGAATTGCTTCAAACATTGCAGCGTTTAAGACAAGGGAAAAATTCTGTAGAAGAATATTATCAGGAATTACAAACTGGCATGATTAGATGTGGTATTGTTGAGGAGAATGAAGCTATGCTTGCACGTTTTCTGGGTGGATTAAATAGAGAGATTCAGACCATTCTAGACTATAAGGAGTATACTAATATCACTCGTTTATTCCATCTTGCTTGTAAAGCTGAACGTGAAGTGCAGGATCGACAAGCATTGGGGCGAACTAACTTTTCTGTAGGCCGACCTTCATCATGGACACCACGTGCATCTTCTACTTCAACTGCACCAGCACCTCCATCCGGTGCCACCTCCAGCCGTGATACAAGAAAACAGGCACAACCACCATTATCTGCCAAGAGCGCACCTGCGGGGCCTGCACAGCGTTCTTCTTCTTCCATGGCATCAACAGGGCACACAAGTGATATTATTTGTCATCGTTGTAAGGGAGGAGGTCATTATGCGAGAGAATGCAAATCTCCGCGTGTGATGATTGCTACCGCGGATGGTGGATATGAGTCCGCTAGTGACTATGATGAGGAGACATTGGCTCTGATTACACGTGAAGAACATGGTGGAGATGATTCTGATCATGAGACGCAATACATGGCTCCTGAAGACGCTGACAGGTATGAATGTTTAGCTGCTCAACGTGTTTTGAGTGTGCAGGTCACACAAGCTGAGCAAAATCAGAGGCACAATTTGTTCCATACCAAGGGAGTTGTGAAGGAACGTTCTCTGCGCGTCATAATAGACGGAGGGAGCTGCAACAACTTGGCTAGCATGGAGATGGTGGAGAAGCTTTCTCTCGCCACAAGACCACATCCACATCCTTACTACATCCAATGGTTCAACAACAGCGGCAAGGTTAAGGTAACACGTATTGTTCGTGTGCATTTTAGTATCTCTACATATGCTGATTATGTTGATTGTGATGTGGTACCTATGCAAGCATGTTCCTTATTACTTGGTAGACCATGGCAATTTGATAAAAATTCTGTACACCATGGTAGAAACAATCACTATACTCTTGTTCATAAGGATAAAAATATTACTTTGCTTCCTATGACTCCTGATTCCATTTTGAAAGATGATATTAATAGAGCTAATAAAGCACAACAGGAGAAGAATAAGAGTGAAAATCAGATTGTGGCAAAAGAATTTGAGCAACAAATGAAGCCTAATAATAAACCATCTAGTGTTGCTTCTGAAATTAAATTGAAAAGTGCATGTTTATTTGCCACCAAATCTGATATTGATGAGTTAGATTTCAGCAAATCTGTTTGCTATGCTTTTGTGTGCAAAGAGGCATTATTTTCATTCGAGGACGTGCCTTCCTCTTTGCCTCCTGCTGTCACTAACATTTTGCAGGAGTTCGCTGACATTTTTTCGCAAGACGTGCCACCGGGATTACCGCCTATTCGAGGGATTGTGATAGAGGCAAAGGTGTCCCGTCTTTCGATGAGATGGTGGATTTCGCTTTGGTGGAAGTCGACTTTGTCGATCCGACTACGAACGTGCGAGGACGTCGCGCCTTAGCAATCGCTAAACCAACTCCGAGAGGTTATTGACCACGCCGGAGCACGATCAACCTGACCACGAAGGTCTGTTTCCTGCGAGCAAACGAAGAACAAGCAAGAAACTAAGATTGCAATCTGGATATTGCGAATATAAGATGAAAGCTTTATTGATCAAGGTGGGGTTCTGTGACGCCTTTGTCTGGTCGTTGAACACAAACGAAGTATGCGAAGTTGCAGCTATGGCGAACTTTTAATCTAAACAAAACCCAAAGTCTAAACGATGCCCTAAGGGCTGTATATATGGAGGAAGAGGGGGGGAATTTCGTGGCCCTTGGTGGAGGGGTCCGAAATCAACCCTATCTCTTGTTTCCCCACACATACGGACTCTAAAAATAGCCTATACTTATGTATTTCGAAATTACATGGGCCTGGCCCAATAATAAGGTGACGCAGCACCTAAAATAGCCTCGGGACGAAATTTATGAAGTGGCATCTTGTATATTTCGTCCAAGGCTTCATGCACCCATTATGGTGGCTTCAAAGTCCTGAAATCATCACTTGTAACTCCGTTCTTGTTTCCCTTGCGCATGCCATTATCTCCATGCTTGTTCTTGCTCCAATGTTCATCCTTCTCCAAGCTAGGCCCTTCATTTGTAAGCAAAACAAATGTATCCAATTTAGGCAGCGTCATATTCTCATGAACATTAGAATCATTACCAAGAAACGAAAGTACCTGGTAATTTAGTTGGCGTGCACGAGCTCTAGTAATTGGTCCAGTATGTATAGCAGCAGGGGCTGTGGGTGTAACAATTGTATTGATGTCCTCATCATCCTCCCCTTCTTGAAATGAAGTCGTCCTCGACGGAAGTTCATCTTCCTCACCCAAATAAGGCTTCAAATCTGCAATGTTAAAAGTGGGACTAACCCCAAAATCTGCAGGCAGCTCAAGTTTATATGCATTATCATTTATTTTCTCTAACACCTTAAAGGGACCATCAGCACGTGGCATTAACTTTGATTTGCGCAAATCAGGAAATCTATCCTTACGCAAATGTAACCAAACAAGATCTCCAGGTGCAAACACAACATGTTTTCTACCCTTATCTCCAGCAAGTTTATATTTAGCATTCATGCGCTGAATGTTTTCCTTAGTTAACTCATGCATTTTTAAAATCAATTCAGCATGTTGTTTAGCATCAAAATTAACCTTCTCTGAAGATGGAAGAGGCAACAAATCAATAGGTGCATGAGGTAGGAAACCATACACAACTTCAAAAGGGCACATCTTAGTAGTAGAATGCAATGAACGATTATAAGCAAATTCAATATGAGGCAAGCATTCCTCCCACATTTTCTTATTATTCTTCAAAACAGCCCTAAGCATAGTAGACAACGTTCTATTGACTACTTCAGTTTGTCCATCAGTTTGGGGGTGACAAGTAGTACTAAAAAGCAGTTTCGTCCCCAACTTAGCCCATAAACATCTCCAAAAGTGGCTAAGAAATTTAGTATCACGATCTGAAACAATAGTATTTGGCACACCATGCAAGCGAATAATTTCACGAAAGAACAAATCAGCAACATTAACAGCATCATCGCTTTTATGACATGGTATAAAGTGTGCCATTTTCGAGAATCTATCCACGACAACAAATATGCTATCCCTCCCCTTCTTTGTTCGAGGTAAACCTAAAACAAAGTGATAGAGGCAAAGGTGTCCCGTCTTTCGATGAGATGATGGATATCGCTTTGGTGGAAGTCGACTTTGACGATCCGACTACGAACGTGCGAGGACGTCGCGCCTTAGCAATCGCTAAACCAACTCCGAGAGGTTATTGACCACGCCGGAGCACGATCAACCTGACCACGAGGGTCTGTTTCCTGCGAGCAAACGAAGAACAAGCAAGAAACTGAGATTGCAATCTGGATATTGCGAATATAAGATGAAAGCTTTATTGATCTAGGTGGGGTTCTGTGACGCCTTTGTCTGGTCGTTGAACACAAACGAAGTACGCGAAGTTGCAGCTATGGCGAACTTTTAATCTAAACAAAACCCAAAGTCTAAACGATGCCCTAAGGGCTGTATATATGGAGGAAGAGGGGGGAATTTCGTGGCCCTTGGTGGAGGGGTCCGAAATCAACCCTATCTCTTGTTTCCCCACACATACGGACTCTAAAAATAGCCTATACTTATGTATTTCGAAATTACATGGGCCTGGCCCAATAATAAGGTGACGCAGCACCTAAAATAGCCTCGGGACGAAATTTATGAAGTGGCATCTTGTATATTTCGTCCAAGGCTTCATGCACCCATTATGGTGGCTTCGAAGTCCTGAAATCATCACTTGTAACTCCGTTCTTGTTCCCCTTGCGCATGCCATCATCTCCATGCTTGTTCTTGCTCCAATGTTCATCCTTCTCCAAGCTAGGCCCTTCATTTGTAAGCAAAACAAATGTATCCAATTTAGGCAGCATCATATTCTCATGAACATTAGAATCATTACCAAGAAACGAAAGTACCTGGTAATTTAGTTGGCGTGCACGAGCTCTAGTAATTGGTCCAGTATGTATAGCAGCAGGGGCTGTGGGTGTAACAATTGTATTTATGTCCTTATCATGGGAAGTGCACCTTTTGCACCGACCGAGTATCTTTTCTTGGCTATGTTGTTACTCCACAGGGAATTGAAGTTGATAAAGCCAAGATTGAAGCTATTGAGATTTGGCCGCAGCCCAAAACGGTCACACAAGTGAGGAGTTTTCTTGGCCTCGCTGGATTCTATGGGCGTTTTGTGAGAGATTTCAGCACCATTGCTGCACCTCTCAATGAGCTTACAAAGAAAGATGTGCCTTTTCTTTCGGTACCGCACAGGAAGAAGCCTTCTCGGTATTGAAAGATAAGTTGACACATGCTCCTTTACTCCAACTTCCTGATTTTAATAAGACTTTTGAGCTTGAATGTGATGCTAGTGGAATTGGATTAGGCGGTGTGTTATTACAAGATGGCAAACCTGTTGCATACTTTTCTGAAAAATTGAGTGGGCCTAGTCTGAATTATTCTACTTATGATAAAGAATTATATGCTCTTGTTCGGACTTTAGAAACATGGCAACATTATTTATGGCCCAAAGAATTTGTTATACATTCTGATCATGAATCTTTGAAACATATTAAAAGTCAAGCTAAACTGAATCGTAGACATGCTAAATGGGTTGAATTCATTGAGACTTTTCCTTATGTCATTAAACACAAGAAGGGAAAAGAAAATGTTATTGCTGATGCATTGTCTCATCGCTATACTATGCTTTCACAACTTGACTTCAAAATATTTGGTTTGGAGACCATCAAAGATCAATATGTGCATGATGCTGATTTTAAAGATGTAATGCAGAATTGTAAAGAAGGAAGAATGTGGAACAAGTTTGTTGTTAACGATGGATTTGTGTTTCGTGCTAACAAGCTATGCATTCCAGCTAGCTCCGTTCGTCTTTTATTGTTGCAGGAGGCGCATGGAGGAGGATTAATGGGACACTTTGGCGTGAAGAAGACGGAGGACGTACTTGCTACACATTTCTTTTGGCCAAAGATGAGACGGGATGTTGAGCGTTTTATTGCTCGCTGCACTACATGTCAAAAAGCTAAGTCACGACTCAATCCTCATGGTTTATATATGCCTTTGCCTGTACCTAGTGTTCCTTGGGAGGATATATCTATGGACTTTGTTTTAGGTTTACCTCGAACAAAGAAGGGGAGGGATAGCATATTTGTTGTCGTGGATAGATTCTCGAAAATGGCACACTTTAAAGCATGTCATAAAAGCGATGATGCTGTTAATGTTGCTGATTTGTTCTTTCGTGAAATTATTCGCTTGCATGGTGTGCCAAATACTATTGTTTCAGATCGTGATACTAAATTTCTTAGCCACTTTTGGAGATGTTTATGGGCTAAGTTGGGGACGAAACTGCTTTTTAGTACTACTTGTCACCCCCAAACTGATGGACAAACTGAAGTAGTCAATAGAACGTTGTCTACTATGCTTAGGGCTGTTTTGAAGAATAATAAGAAAATGTGGGAGGAATGCTTGCCTCATATTGAATTTGCTTATAATCGTTCATTGCATTCTACTACTAAGATGTGCCCTTTTGAAGTTGTGTATGGTTTCCTACCTCATGCACCTATTGATTTGTTGCCTCTTCCATCTTCAGAGAAGGTTAATTTTGATGCTAAACAACATGCTGAATTGATTTTAAAAATGCATGAGTTAACTAAGGAAAACATTCAGCGCATGAATGCTAAATATAAACTTGCTGGAGATAAGGGTAGAAAACATGTTGTGTTTGCACCTGGAGATCTTGTTTGGTTACATTTGCGTAAGGATAGATTTCCTGATTTGCGCAAATCAAAGTTAATGCCACGTGCTGATGGTCCCTTTAAGGTGTTAGAGAAAATAAATGATAATGCATATAAACTTGAGCTGCCTGCAGATTTTGGGGTTAGTCCCACTTTTAACATTGCAGATTTGAAGCCTTATTTGGGTGAGGTAGATGAACTTCCGTCGAGGACGACTTCATTTCAAGAAGGGGAGGATGATGAGGACATCAATACAATTGTTACACCCACAGCCCCTGCTGCTATACATACTGGACCAATTACTAGAGCTCGTGCACGCCAACTAAATTACCAGGTACTTTCGTTTCTTGGTAATGATTCTAATGTTCATGAGAATATGATGCTGCCTAAATTGGATACATTTGTTTTGCTTACAAATGAAGGGCCTAGCTTGGAGAAGGATGAACATTGGAGCAAGAACAAGCATGCAGATGATGGCATGCGCAAGGGGAACAAGAACGGAGTTACAAGTGATGATTTCAGGACTTTGAAGCCACCATAATGGGTGCATGAAGCCTTGGACGAAATATACAAGATGCCACTTCATAAATTTCGTCCCGAGGCTATTTTAGGTGCTGCGTCACCTTATTATTGGGCCAGGCCCATGTAATTTCGAAATACATAAGTATAGGCTATTTTTAGAGTCCGTATGGTGGGGAAACAAGAGATAGGGTTGATTTCGGACCCCTCCACCAAGGGCCACGAAATTCCCCCCTCTTCCTCCATATATACAGCCCTTAGGGCATCGTTTAGACTTTGGGTTTTGTTTAGATTAAAAGTTCGCCATAGCTGCAACTTCGCGTACTTCGTTTGTGTTCAACGACCAGACAAAGGCGTCACAGAACCCCACCCTGATCAATAAAGCTTTCATCTTATATTCGCAATATCCAGATTGCAATCTTAGTTTCTTGCTTGTTCTTCGTTTGCTCGCAGGAAACAGACCCTCGTGGTCAGGTTGATCGTGCTCCGGCGTGGTCAATAACCTCTCGGAGTTGGTTTAGCGATTGCTAAGGCCCGACGTCCTCGCACGTTCGTAGTCGGATCGTCAAAGTCGACTTCCACCAAAGCGATATCCATCATCTCATCGAAAGACGGGACACCTTTGCCTCTATCACGAATATAAGATGAAAGCTTTATTGATCAAGGTGGGGTTCTGTGACGTCTTGGTCTGGTCGTTGGACACAAACGAAGTACGCGAAGTTGCAGCTATGGCGAACTTTTAATCTAAACAAAACCCAAAGTCTAAACGACGCCCTAAGGGCTGTATATATGGAGGAAGAGGGGGGAATTTCGTGGCCCTTGAGGGTGGGATCCGAAACCAACCCTAACTCTTGTTTCCCCACACATACGGACTCTAAAAATAGCCTATACTTAAGTATTTCGAAATTACATGGGCCTGGCCCATTAATAAGGTGACGCAGCACCTAGAATAGCCTATGGACGAATATTATGAAGTGGCATCTTGTATATTTCGTCCAAGGCTTCATGCACTCCTTATGGCGGCTTTAAAGTCCTGAAATCATCACTTGTAACTCCGTTCTTGATCCCCTTGCGCATGCCATCAACTCCATGTGTGTTCTTGCTCCAATGTTCATCCTTCTCCAAGCTAGGCCCTTCATTTGTAAGCAAAACAAATGTATCCAATTTAGGCAGCATCATAATCTCATGAACATTAGAATCATTACCAAGAAACGAAAGTACCTGGTAATTTAATTGGCGTGCGCGAGCTCTAGTAATTGGTCCAGTATATGTAACAGTAGGGGCTGTGGGTGTAACAATGGTATTGATGTCCTCATCAGAAGGCAAGCTTGGCGATCAAATATGAAGATTCCTTTCACTGTAACTGACTTTGTATGACCCTAGTCCCTTTCGGTGTCTATATAAACTAGAGGGTTTAGTCTGTAATGACAATCATAATCAGATAGGCTAGACTTCTAGGGTTTAGCCATTACAATCTCGTGGTAGATCAACTCTTGTAACCCCCATACTCATCAATATTAATCTAGCAGGATGTAGGGTTTTACCTCCATCGAGAGCGCCTGAACCTGGGTAAACATTGTGTTCCCTGTCTCCTGTTACCATCAACCTTAGACGCACAGTTCGGGACCCCCTACCTGAGATCCGCCGGTTTTGACACCAACACTCTTTACATCCCCCTTCCCACAAAAATACCACCAACATAATTTGACTCCATCATGATAAAGGCAAAGGTGTCCCGTCTTTCGATGAGATGGTGGATTTCGCTTTGGTGGAAGTCGACTTTGACGATCCGACTACGAACGTGCGAGGACGTCGCGCCTTAGCAATCACTAAAACAACTCCGAGAGGTTATTGACCACGCCGGAGCACGATCAACCTGACCACGAGGGTCTGTTTCCTGCGAGCAAACGAAGAACAAGCAAGAAACTGAGATTGCAATCTGGATATTGCGAATATAAGATGAAAGCTTTATTGATCAAGGTGGGGTTCTGTGACGCCTTTGTCTGGTCGTTGAACACAAACGAAGTACGCGAAGTTGCAGCTATGGCGAACTTTTAATCTAAACAAAACCCCAAAGTCTAAACGGTGCCCTAAGGGCTGTATATATGGAGGAAGAGGGGGGGAATTTCGTGACCCTTGGTGGAGGGGTCCGAAATCAACCCTATCTCTTGTTTCCCCACACATACGGACTCTAAAAATAGCCTATACTTATGTATTTCGAAATTACATGGGCCTGGCCCAATAATAAGGTGACACAACACCTAGAATAGCCTTGGGACGAAATTTATGAAGTGGCATCTTGTATATTTCGTCCAAGGCTTCATGCACCCATTATGGTGGCTTCAAAGTCCTGAAATCATCACTTGTAACTCTGTTCTTGTTCCCCTTGCACATGCCATCATCTCCATGCTTGCTCTTGCTCCAATGTTCATCCTTCTCCAAGCTAGGCCCTTCATTTGTAAGCAAAACAAATGTATCCAATTTAGGCAGCATCATATTCTCATGAACATTAGAATCATTACCAAGAAACGAAAGTACCTGGTAATTTAGTTGGCGTGCGCGAGCCCTCATAATTGGTCCAGTATGTATAGCAGCAGGGGCTCTGGGTGTAACAATGGTATTGATGTCCTCATCATCCTCCCCTTCTTGAAATGAAGTCGTCCTCGACGGAAGTTCATCTTCCTCACCCAAATAAGGCTTCAAATCTGTAATGTTAAAAGTGGGACTGACCCCAAAATCTGCAGGCAGCTCAAGTTTATATGCATTAGTATTTACTTTCTCCAACACCTTAAAGGGACCAGCAGCACGTGGCATTAGCTTTGATTTGCGCAAATCAGGAAATCTATCCTTACGCAAATGTAACCAAACAAGATCTCCAGGTGCAAACACAACATGTTTTCCACCCTTATCTCCAGCAAGTTTATATTTAGCATTCATACGCTCAATGTTTTCCTTAGTTAACTCATGCATTTTTAAAATCAATTCAGCACGTTGTTTAGCATCAAAATTAACCTTCTCCGAAGATGGAAGAGGCAACAAATCAATAGGTGCACGAGGTAGGAAACCATACACAACTTCAAAAAGGGCACATCTTAGTAGTAGAATGCAATGAACGATTATAAGCAAATTCAATATGAGGCAAGCATTCCTCCCACATTTTCTTATTATTCTTCAAAACAGCCCTAAGCATAGTAGCCAACGTTCTATTGACCACTTCAGTTTGTCCATCAGTTTGGGGGTGACAAGTAGTACTAAAAAGCAGTTTAGTCCCCAACTTAGCCCATAAACATCTCCAAAAGTGGCTAAGAAATTTAGTATCACGATCTGAAACAATAGTATTTGGCACACCATGCAAGCGAATAATTTCACGAAAGAACAAATCAGCAACATTAACAGCATCATCGCTTTTATGACATGGTATAAAGTGTGCCATTTTCGAGAATCTATCCACGACAACAAATATGCTATCCCTCCCCTTCTTTGTTCGAGGTAAACCTAAAACAAAGTCCATAGATATATCCTCCCAAGGAACACTAGGTACAGGCAAAGGCATATATAAACCATGAGGATTGAGTCGTGACTTAGCTTTTTGACATGTAGTGCATCGAGCAATAAAACGCTCAACATCCCGTCTCATCTTTGGCCAAAAGAAATGTGTAGCAAGTACGTCCTCCGTCTTCTTCACGCCAAAGTGTCCCATTAATCCTCCTCCATGCGCCTCCTGCAACAACAAAAGACGAACGGAGCTAGCTGGAATTGATAGAGGCAAAGGTGTCCCGTCTTTCGATGAGATGGTGGATTTCGCTTTGGTGGAAGTCGACTTTGACGATCCGACTACGAACGTGCGAGGACGTCGCGCCTTAGCAATCGCTAAACCAACTCCGAGAGGTTATTGACCACGCCGGAGCACGATCAACCTGACCACGAGGGTCTGTTTCCTGCGAGCAAACGAAGAACAAGCAAGAAACTGAGATTGCAATCTGGATATTGCGAATATAAGATGAAAGCTTTATTGATCAAGGTGGGGTTCTGTGACGCCTTTGTCTGGTCGTTGAACACAAACGAAGTACGCGAAGTTGCAGCTATGGCGAACTTTTAATCTAAACAAAACCCAGAGTCTAAACGATGCCCTAAGGGCTGTATATATGGAGGAAGAGGGGGGAATTTCGTGGCCCTTGGTGGAGGGGTCCGAAATCAACCCTATCTCTTGTTTCCCCACACATACGGACTCTAAAAATAGCCTATACTTATGTATTTCGAAATTACATGGGCCTGGCCCAATAATAAGGTGACGCAGCACCTAAAATAGCCTCGGGACGAAATTTATGAAGTGGCATCTTGTATATTTCGTCCAAGGCTTCATGCACCCATTATGGTGGCTTCAAAGTCCTGAAATCATCACTTGTAACTCCGTTCTTGTTCCCCTTGCGCATGCCATCATCTCCATGCTTGTTCTTGCTCCAATGTTCATCCTTCTCCAAGCTAGGCCCTTCATTTGTAAGCAAACAAATGTATCCAATTTAGGCAGCATCATATTCTCATGAACATTAGAATCATTACCAAGAAACGAAAGTACCTGGTAATTTAGTTGGCGTGCACGAGCTCTAGTAATTGGTCCAGTATGTATAGCAGCAGGGGCTGTGGGTGTAACAATTGTATTGATGTCCTCATCATCCTCCCCTTCTTGAAATGAAGTCGTCCTCGACGGAAGTTCATCTTCCTCACCCAAATAAGGCTTCAAATCTGCAATGTTAAAAGTGGGACTAACCCCAAAATCTGCAGGCAGCTCAAGTTTATATGCATTATCATTTATTTTCTCTAACACCTTAAAGGGACCATCAGCACGTGGCATTAGCTTTGATTTGCGCAAATCAGGAAATCTATCCTTACGCAAATGTAACCAAACAAAATCTCCAGGTGCAAACACAACATGTTTTCTACCCTTATCTCCAGCAAGTTTATATTTAGCATTCATACGCTCAATGTTTTCCTTAGTTAACTCATGCATTTTTAAAATTAATTCAGCACGTTGTTTAGCATCAAAATTAACCTTCTCCGAAGATGGAAGAGGCAACAAATCAATAGGTGCACGAGGTAGGAAACCATACACAACTTCAAAAGGACACATCTTAGTAGTAGAATGCAATGAACGATTATAAGCAAATTCAATATGAGGCAAGCATTCCTCCCACATTTTCTTATTATTCTTCAAAACAGCCCTAAGCATAGTAGACAACGTTCTATTGACTACTTCAGTTTGTCCATCAGTTTGGGGGTGACAAGTAGTACTAAAAAGCAGTTTAGTCCCCAACTTAGCCCATAAACATCTCCAAAAGTAGCTAAGAAATTTAGTATCACGATCTGAAACAATAGTATTTGGCACACCATGCAAGCGAATAATTTCACGAAAGAACAAATCAGCAACATTAACAGCATCATCGCTTTTATGACATGGTATAAAGTGTGCCATTTTCGAGAATCTATCCACGACAACAAATATGCTATCCCTCCCCTTCTTTGTTCGAGGTAAACCTAAAACAAAGTCCATAGATATATCCTCCCAAGGAACACTAGGTACAGGTAAAGGCATATATAAACCATGAGGATTGAGTCGTGACTTAGCTTTTTGACATGTAGTGCAGCGAGCAATAAAACGCTCAACATCCCGTCTCATCTTTGGCCAAAAGAAATGTGTAGCAAGTACGTCCTCCGTCTTCTTCACGCCAAAGTGTCCCATTAATCCTCCTCCATGCGCCTCCTGCAACAACAAAAGATGAACGGAGCTAGCTGGAATGCATAGCTTGTTAGCACGAAACACAAATCCATCGTTAACGACAAACTTGTTCCACATTCTTCCTTCTTTACAATTCTGCATTACATCTTTAAAATCAGCATCATGCACATATTGATCTTTGATGGTCTCCAAACCAAATATTTTGAAGTCAAGTTGTGAAAGCATAGTATAGCGACGAGACAATGCATCAGCAATAACATTTTCTTTTCCCTTCTTGTGTTTAATGACATAAGGGAAAGTCTCAATGAATTCAACCCATTTAACATGTCTACGATTCAGTTTAGCTTGACTTTTAATATGTTTCAAAGATTCATGATCAGAATGTATAACAAATTCTTTGGGCCATAAATAATGTTGCCATGTTTCTAAAGTCCGAACAAGAGCATATAATTCTTTATCATAAGTAGAATAATTCAGACTAGGCCCACTCAATTTTTCAGAAAAGTATGCAACAGGTTTGCCATCTTGTAATAACACACCGCCTAATCCAATTCCACTAGCATCACATTCAAGCTCAAAAGTCTTATTAAAATCAGGAAGTTGGAGTAAAGGAGCATGTGTCAACTTATCTTTCAATACCGTGAAGGCTTCTTCCTGTGCGATACCCCAAACAAAAGGCACATCCTTCTTTGTAAGCTCGTTGAGAGGTGCAGCAATGGTGCTGAAATCTCTCACAAAACGCCTATAGAATCCAGCGAGGCTAAGAAAACTCCTCACTTGTGTGACCGTTTTTGGCTGCGGCCAACTCTCAATAGCTTCAATCTTGGCTTTGTCAACTTCAATTCCCTGTGGAGTAACAACATAGCCAAGAAAAGATACTCGGTCGGTGCAAAATGTGCACTTCCCAAGGTTACCAAACAAACGTGCATCACGTAGAGCAATAAAAACAGCACGTAAATGTTCCAAATGTTCTTCCAAAGATCTGCTATAAATCAGTATGTCATCAAAGTAAACTACCACAAATCATCCAATGAAAGCACGTAAAACTTCGTTCATTAATCTCATGAAAGTACTAGGTGCATTAGATAACCCAAAAGGCATGACTAACCACTCATATAATCCAAACTTAGTTTTAAATGCTGTTTTCCATTCATCTCCCAATTTCATACGAATTTGATGGTAGCCACTACGCAAATCAACTTTGGAGAATATTGTAGAGCCACTCAATTCATCAACCATATCATCTAGCCTAGGAATAGGATGACGATAACGAATAGTAATATTATTAATGCCTCTACAATCAACACACATACGTGATGTACCATCCTTTTTCGGCACTAGAATAATAGGAACAGCACAAGGACTAAGGGATTCGCGTATATAACCTTTGTCGAGAAGCTCTTGTACTTGGCGCATAATCTCCTTCGTCTCCTCTGGATTGGTACGGTATGGTGCACGGTTTGGCAGTGAAGCACCGGGAATTAAGTCAATCTGATGCTCAATCCCTCGAATAGGTGGTAATCCCGGTGGCACGTCTTGTGGAAAGACGTCAGCGAACTCCTGCAAAATGTTAGTGACAGCAGGAGGCAAAGAGGAAGGCACGTCCTCGAATGAAAATAATGCCTCTTTGCACACAAAAGCATAGCAAACAGATTTGCTGAAATCTAGCTCATCAATATCAGATTTGGTGGCAAATAAACATGCACTTTTCAATTTAATTTCAGAAGCAACACTAGATGGTTTATTATTAGGCTTCATTTGTTGCTCAAATTCTTTTGCCACAATCTGATTTTCACTCTTATTCGTCTCCTGTTTTGCTTTATTAGCTCTATTAATATCATCTTTCAAAATGGAATCAGGAGTCATAGGAAGCAAAGTAATATTTTTATCCTTATGAACAAGAGTATAGTGATTGTTTCTACCATGGTGTACAGAATTTTTATCAAATTGCCATGGTCTACCAAGTAATATGGAACATGCTTGCATAGGTACCACATCACAATCAACATAATCAGCATATGTAGAGATACTAAAATGCACACGAACAGTACGTGTTACCTTAACCTTGCCGCTGTTGTTGAACCATTGGATGTAGTAAGGATGTGGATGTGGTCTTGTGGTGAGAGAAAGCTTCTCCACCATCTCCATGCTAGCCAAGTTGTTGCAGCTCCCTCCGTCGATGATGACGCGCACAGAACGTTCCTTCACAACTCCCTTGGTATGGAACAAATTGTGCCTCTGATTTTGCTCAGCTTGTGTGACCTGCACACTCAAAACACGTTGAGCAACTAAACATTCATACCTGTCAGCGTCTTCAGGAGCCATGTATTGCGTCTCATGATCAGAATCATCTCCACCATGTTCTTCACGTGTAATAAGAGCCAAAGTCTCCTCATCATAGTCACTAGCGGACTAATATCCACCATCCGCGGTAGCAATCATCACACGTGGAGATTTGCATTCTCTCGCATAATGACCTCCTCCCTTACAACGATGACAAATAATATCACTTGTGTGCCCTGTTGATGCCATGGAAGAAGAAGAACGCTGTGCAGGCCCCGCAGGTGCGCTCTTGGCAGATAATGGTGGTTGTGCCTGTTTTCTTGTATCACGGCTGGAGGTGGCACCGGATGGAGGTGCTGGTGCAGTTGAAGTAGAAGATGCACGTGGTGTCCATGATGAAGGTCGGCCTGCAGAAAAGTTAGTTCGCCCCAATGCTTGTCGATCCTGCACTTCACGTTCAGCTTTACAAGCAAGATGGAATAAACGAGTGATATTAGTATACTCCTTATAGTCTAGAATGGTCTGAATCTCTCTATTTAATCCACCCAGAAAACGTGCAAGCATAGCTTCATTCTCCTCAACAATACCACATCTAATCATGCCAGTTTGTAATTCCTGATAATATTCTTCTACAGAATTTTTCCCTTGTCTTAAACGCTGCAATTTTTGAAGCAATTTACGTTGATAATATGGTGGAACCCAACGCGTACGCATAGCAGTTTTCAAAGCAGCCCAAATAGTTGGAATAGGATACAATCTACAATGTTCAGACCACCATACACATGCAAAACTAGTGAAAGCACAAACAGCAGCAGCAACTCGTCTCTCCTCAGGATATTGTAAACATGTAAATCGTTGTTCAGTTTCTAACTCCCAAGTAAGATATATATCAGGAACATATCTACCCTCAAATGGTGGAATATTCAATTTTAGTTTAGGAATATGGACATCATCTCGTACCTGAGGTGGTGGTGCAGGCCTACCATTACGAATATATACCTGAGGTCGACCTGCTGGTGGTGGTGCTGGTGGCTGCTCGTAGATCTGATTTTGATCAACCTCATCCTCATAATCGCCCGCATACTCATCATCCTCCTGGGTACCAGCAGGAGCAGTAGCAGGAGCCAAAGAAGCACCAACAGCAGTAACAGCGGCACCAGAATTTTGTCCTAGCTCAATAGGAACACGCTGGGCTCGTCCATACTGATTCGGAAGGGGGCGTAGTTGTTGTTGTTGCAGAGGTGCGACATGTGCAGCCGGTGGTGGAAGACGCGCAAGCAGTTCATTAAATCTGTTATCGAGCTTTGTTTCGAACGTCTTCTCAAGGCCAGTGATCTTCTCCATGGCCTCTTCAAAATTGTTCAGCACATCTTGTACCTGTTCAGTCATCATTTGCTGAAACTTATCATGAAGCTCCTTGTTCGATAAGTTCTCCCAGTCAATCTCGTCGGCTTGTGATCCTGGCATGGTTAGCAGCAATAGAAACACACAAGAATATGATCCTACAGACTACTAAGAAGTGGTGGTGGTGTATCACAAATCCGTCAAGCAAATCTCAAATTCTTACCAGTTCTTACCCAGCAGCAGGCGGTGATCGGCAACCGTTGTAGTCAAAAACTCTCAAAGCTTGGATAGAGCGATTACCAGGGAGAGTCAAACACACGACGTAGATGTATGTGGAGCTGGGAAGGCTTATAGTATGGTAGCAAAAAGGGTCAGCAATTGATAGAGGCGGAGGTGTCCCGTCTTTCGATGAGATGATGGATTTCGCTTTGGTGGAAGTCGACTTTGACGATTCGACTACGAACGTGCGAGGACGTCGCGCCTTAGCAATCGCTAAACCAACTCCGAGAGGTTATTGACCACGCCGGAGCACGATCAACCTGACCACGAGGGTCTGTTTCCTGCGAGCAAACGAAGAACAAGCAAGAAACTGAGATTGCAATCTGGATATTGCGAATATAAGATGAAAGCTTTATTGATCAAGGTGGGGTTCTGTGACGCCTTTGTCTGGTCGTTGAACACAAACGAAGTACGCGAAGTTGCAGCTATGGCGAACTTTTAATCTAAACAAAACCCAAAGTCTAAACGATGCCCTAAGGGCTGTATATATGGAGGAAGAGGGGGGAATTTCGTGGCCCTTGGTGGAGGGGTCCGAAATCAACCCTATCTCTTGTTTCCCCACACATACGGACTCTAAAAATAGCCTATACTAATGTATTTCGAAATTACATGGGCCTGGCCCAATAATAAGGTGACGCAGCACCTAAAATAGCCTCGGGACGAAATTTATGAAGTGGCATCTTGTATATTTCGTCCAAGGCTTCATGCACCCATTATGGTGGCTTCAAAGTCCTGAAATCATCACTTGTAACTCCGTTCTTGTTTTCCTTGCGCATGCCATCATCTCCATGCTTGTTCTTGCTCCAATGTTCATCCTTCTCCAAGCTAGGCCCTTCATTTGTAAGAAAAACAAATGTATCCAATTTAGGCAGCATCATATTCTCATGAACATTAGAATCATTACCAAGAAACGAAAGTACCTGGTAATTTAGTTGGCGTGCACGAGCTCTAGTAATTGGTCCAGTATGTATGGCAGCAGGGGCTGTGGGTGTAACAATTGTATTGATGTCCTCATCACCAAGCTTTGAGAGTTTTTGACTACAACGGTTGCCGATCACCGCCTGCTGCTGGGTAAGAACTGGTAAGAATTTGAGATTTGCTTGACGGATTTGTGATACACCACCACCACTTCTTAGTAGTCTGTAGGATCATATTCTTGTGTGTTTCTATTGCTGCTAACCATGCCAGGATCACAAGCCGACGAGATTGACTGGGAGAACTTATCGAACAAGGAGCTTCATGATAAGTTTCAGCAAATGATGACTGAACAGGTACAAGATGTGCTGAACAATTTTGAAGAGGCCATGGAGAAGATCACTGGCCTTGAGAAGACGTTCGAAACAAAGCTCGATAACAGATTTAATGAACTGCTTGCGCGTCTTCCACCACCGGCTGCACCTGTCGCACCTCTGCAACAACAACAACTACGCCCCCTTCCGAATCAGTATGGACGAGCACAGCGTGTTCCTATTGTGCCAGGACAAAATTCTGGTGCCGCTGTTACTGCTGTTGGTGTTTCTTTGGCTCCTGCTACTGCTCCTGCTGGTACCCAGGAGGATGATGAGTATGCGGGCGATTATGAGGATGAGGTTGATCAAAATCAGATCTACGAGCAGCCACCAGCGACACCACCAGCAGGTCGACCTCAGGTATATATTCGTAATGGTAGGCCTGCACCACCACCTCAGGTACGAGATGATGTCCATATTCCTAAACTGAAATTGAATATTCCACCATTTGAGGGTAGATATGTTCCTGATATATATCTTACTTGGGAGTTAGAAACTGAACAACGATTTACATGTTTACAATATCCTGAGGAGAGACGAGTTGCTGCTGCTGTTTGTGCTTTCACTAGTTTTGCATGTGTATGGTGGTCTGAACATTGTAGATTATATCCTATTCCAACTACTTGGGCTGCTTTGAAAACTGCTATGCGTACGCGTTGGGTTCCACCATATTATCAACGTGAATTGCTTCAAAAATTGCAGCGTTTAAGACAAGGAAAAAATTCTGTAGAAGAATATTATCAGGAATTACAAACTGGCATGATTAGATGTGGTATTGTTGAGGAGAATGAAGCTATGCTTGCACGTTTTCTGGGTGGATTAAATAGAGAGATTTAGACCATTCTAGACTATAAGGAGTATACTAATATCACTCGTTTATTCCATCTTGCTTGTAAAGCTGAACGTGAAGTGCAGGATCGACAAGCATTGGGGCGAACTAACTTTTCTGCAGGCCGACCTTCATCATGGACACCACGTGCATTTTCTACTTCAACTGCACCAGCACCTCCATCCGGTGCCACCTCCAGCCGTGATACAAGAAAACAGGCACAACCACCATTATCTGCCAAGAGCGCACCTGCGGGTCCTGCACAGCGTTCTTCTTCTTCCGTGGCATCAACAGGGCACACAAGTGATATTATTTGTCGTCGTTGTAAGGGAGGAGGTCATTATGCGAGAGAATGCAAATCTCCGCGTGTGATGATTGCTACCGCGGATGGTGGATATGAGTCTGCTAGTGACTATGATGAGGAGACTTTGGCTCTTATTACACGTGAAGAACATGGTGGAGATGATTCTGATCATGAGACGCAATACATGGTTCCTGAAGACGCTGACAGGTATTAATGTTTAGTTGCTCAACGTGTTTTGAGTGTGCAGGTCACACAAGCTGAGCAAAATCAGAGGCACAATTTGTTCCATACCAAGGGAGTTGTGAAGGAACGTTCTGTGCGCGTCATCATAGACGGAGGGAGCTGCAACAACCTGGCTAGCATGGAGATGGTGGAGAAGCTTTCTCTCACCACAAGACCACATCCACATCCTTACTACATCCAATGGTTCAACAACAGCGGCAAGGTTAAGGTAACACGTACTGTTCGTGTGCATTTTAGTATCTCTACATATGCTGATTATGTTGATTGTGATGTGGTACCTATGCAAGCATGTTCCTTATTACTTGGTAGACCATGGCAATTTGATAAAAATTCTGTACACCATGGTAGAAACAATCACTATACTCTTGTTCATAAGGATAAAAATATTACTTTGCTTCCTATGACTCCTGATTCCATTTTGAAAGATGATATTAATAGAGCTAATAAAGCAAAACAGGAGACGAATAAGAGTGAAAATCAGATTGTGGCAAAAGAATTTGAGCAACAAATGAAGCCTAATGATAAACCATCTAGTGTTGCTTCTGAAATTAAATTGAAAAGTGCATGTTTATTTGCCACCAAATCTGATATTGATGAGCTAGATTTCAGCAAATCTGTTTGCTATGCTTTTGTGTGCAAAGGGGCATTATTTTCATTCGAGGACGTGCCTTCCTCTTTGCCTCCTGCTGTCACTAACATTTTGCAGGAGTTCGCTGACGTCTTTCCACAAGACGTGCCACCGGGATTACCGCCTATTCGAGGGATTGAGCATCAGATTGACTTAATTCCCGGTGCTTCACTGCCAAACCGTGCACCATACCGTACCAATCCAGAGGAGACGAAGGAGATTATGCGCCAAGTACAAGAGCTTCTCGACAAAGGTTATATACGCGAATCCCTTAGTCCTTGTGCTGTTCCTATTATTCTAGTGCCGAAAAAGGATGGTACATCACGTATGTGTGTTTATTGTAGAGGCATTAATAATATTACTATTCGTTATCGTCATCCTATTCCTAGGCTAGATGATATGCTTGATGAATTGAGTGGCTCTACAATATTCTCCAAAGTTGATTTGCGTAGTGGCTACCATCAAATTCGTATGAAATTGGGAGATGAATGGAAAACAGCATTTAAAACTAAGTTTGGATTATATGAGTGGTTAGTCATGCCTTTTGGGTTAACTAATGCACCTAGTACTTTCATGAGATTAATGAACGAAGTTTTAGGTGCTTTCATTGGACGATTTGTGGTAGTTTACTTTGATGACATATTGATTTATAGCAGATCTTTGGAAGAACATTTGGAACATTTACGTGCTGTTTTTATTGCTCTACGTGATGCACGTTTGTTTGGTAACCTTGGGAAGTGCACCTTTTGCACCGACCGAGTATCTTTTCTTGGCTATGTTGTTACTCCACAGGGAATTGAAGTTCATAAAGCCAAGATTGAAGCTATTGAGAGTTGGCCGCAACCCAAAATTGTCACACAAGTGAGGAGTTTTCTTGGCCTCACTGGATTCTATAGGCGTTTTGTGAGAGATTTCAGCACCATTGCTGCACCTCTCAATGAGCTTACAAAGAAAGATGTGCCTTTTCTTTGGGGTACCGCACAGGAAGAAGCCTTCACGGTATTGAAAGATAAGTTGACACATGCTCCTTTACTCCAACTTCCTAATTTTAATAAGACTTTTGAGCTTGAATGTGATGCTAGTGGAATTGGATTAGGAGGTGTGTTATTACAAGATGGCAAACCTGTTGCATACTTTTCTGAAAAACTGAGTGGGCCTAGTCTGAATTATTCTACTTATGATAAAGAATTATATGCTCTTGTTCGGACTTTAGAAACATGGCAACATTATTTATGGCCCAAAGAATTTGTTATACATTCTGATCATGAATCTTTGAAACATATTAAAAGTCAAGCTAAACTGAATCGTAGACATGCTAAATGGGTTGAATTCATTGAGACTTTCCCTTATGTCATTAAACACAAGAAGGGAAAAGAAAATGTTATTGCTGATGCATTGTCTCGTCGCTATACTATGCTTTCACAACTTGACTTCAAAATATTTGGTTTGGAGACCATCAAAGATCAATATGTGCATGATGCTGATTTTAAAGATGTAATGCAGAATTGTAAAGAAGGAAGAATGTGGAACAAGTTTGTTGTTAACGATGGATTTGTGTTTCTGCTAACAAGCTATGCATTCCAGCTAGCTCCGTTCGTCCTTTGTTGTTGCAGGAGGCGCATGGAGGAGGATTAATGGGACACTTTGGCGTGAAGAAGACGGAGGACGTACTTGCTACACATTTCTTTTGGCCAAAGATGAGACGGGATGTTGAGCGTTTTATTGCTCGCTGCACTACATGTCAAAAAGCTAAGTCACGACTCAATCCTCATGGTTTATATATGCCTTTGCCTGTACCTAGTGTTCCTTGGGAGGATATATCTATGGACTTTTTTTAGGTTTACCTCGAACAAAGAAGGGGAGGGATAGCATATTTGTTGTCGTGGATAGATTCTCGAAAATGGCACACTTTATACCATGTCATAAAAGCGATGATGCTGTTAATGTTGCTGATTTGTTCTTTCGTGAAATTATTCGCTTGCATGGTGTGCCAAATACTATTATTTCAGATCGTGATACTAAATTTCTTAGCCACTTTTGGAGATGTTTATGGGCTAAGTTGGGGACTAAACTGCTTTTTAGTACTACTTGTCACCCCCAAACTGATGGACAAACTGAAGTAGTCAATAGAACGTTGTCTACTATGCTTAGGGCTGTTTTGAAGAATAATAAGAAAATGTGGGAGGAATGCTTGCCTCATATTGAATTTGCTTATAATCGTTCATTGCATTCTACTACTAAGATGTGCCCTTTTGAAGTTGTGTATGGTTTCCTACCTCGTGCACCTATTGATTTGTTGCCTCTTCCATCTTCGGATTTTGGGGTTAGTCCCACTTTTAACATTGCAGATTTGAAGCCTTATTTGGGTGACGAAGATGAACTTCCGTCGAGGACGACTTCATTTCAAGAAGGGGAGGATGATGAGGACATCAATACAATTGTTACACCCACAGCCCCTGCTGCTATACATACTGGACCAATTACTAGAGCTCGTGCACGCCAACTAAATTACCAGGTACTTTCGTTTCTTGGTAATGATTCTAATGTTCATGAGAATATGATGCTGCCTAAATTGGATACATTTGTTTTGCTTACAAATGAAGGGCCTAGCTTGGAGAAGGATGAACATTGGAGCAAGAACAAGCATGGAGAAAAGTATGCAACAGGTTTGCCATCTTGTAATAACACACCTCCTAATCCAATTCCACTAGCATCACATTCAAGCTCAAAAGTCTTATTAAAATCAGGAAGTTGGAGTAAAGGAGCATGTGTCAACTTATCTTTCAATACCGTGAAGGCTTCTTCCTGTGCGGTACCCCAAACAAAAGGCACATCCTTCTTTGTAAGCTCGTTGAGAGGTGCAGCAATGGTGCTGAAATCTCTCACAAAACGCCTATAGAATCCAGCGAGGCCAAGAAAACTCCTCACTTGTGTGACCGTTTTGGGCTGCGGCCAACTCTCAATAGCTTCAATCTTGGCTTTGTCAACTTCAATTCCCTGTGGAGTAACAACATAGCCAAGAAAAGATACTCGGTCGGTGCAAAAGGTGCACTTCCCAAGGTTACCAAACAAACGTGCATCACGTAGAGCAATAAAAACAGCACGTAAATGTTCCAAATGTTCTTCCAAAGATCTGCTATAAATCAGTATGTCATCAAAGTAAACTACCACAAATCGTCCAATGAAAGCACGTAAAACTTGGTTCATTAATCTCATGAAAGTACTAGGTGCATTAGTTAACCCAAAAGGCATGACTAACCACTCATATAATCCAAACTTAGTTTTAAATGCTGTTTTCCATTCATCTCCCAATTTCATACGAATTTGATGGTAGCCACTACGCAAATCAACTTTGGAGAATATTGTAGAGCCACTCAATTCATCAAGCATATCATCTAGCCTAGGAATAGGATGACGATAACGAATAGTAATATTATTAATGCCTCTACAATCAACACACATACGTGATGTACCATCCTTTTTCGGCACTAGAATAATAGGAACAGCACAAGGACTAAGGGATTCGCGTATATAACCTTTGTCGAGAAGCTCTTGTACTTGACGCATAATCTCCTTCGTCTCCTCTGGATTGGTACGGTATGGTGCACGGTTTGGCAGTGAAGCACCGGGAATTAAGTCAATCTGATGCTCAATCCCTCGAATAGGCGGTAATCCCGGTGGCACGTCTTGTGGAAAAACGTCAGCGAACTCCTGCAAAATGTTAGTGACAGCAGGAGGCAAAGAGCAAGGCACGTCCTCGAATGAAAATAATGCCTCTTTGCACACAAAAGCATAGCAAACAGATTTGCTGAAATCTAGCTCATCAATATCAGATTTGGTGGCAAATAAACATGCACTTTTCAATTTAATTTCAGAAGCAACACTAGATGGTTTATTATTAGGCTTCATTTGTTGCTCAAATTCTTTTGCCACAATCTGATTTTCACTCTTATTCTTCTCCTGTTGTGCTTTATTAGCTCTATTAATATCATCTTTCAAAATGGAATCAGGAGTCATAGGAAGCAAAGTAATATTTTTATCCTTATGAACAAGAGTATAGTGATTGTTTCTACCATGGTGTACAGAATTTTTATCAAATTGCCATGGTCTACCAAGTAATAAGGAACATGCTTGCATAGGTACCACATCACAATCAACATAATCAGCATATGTAGAGATACTAAAATGCACACGAACAGTACGTGTTACCTTAACCTTGCCGCTGTTGTGGAACCATTGGATGTAGTAAGGATGTGGATGTGGTCTTGTGGTGAGAGAAAGCTTCTCCACCATCTCCATGCTAGCCAAGTTGTTGCAGCTCCCTCCGTCTATTATGACGCGCACAGAACGTTCCTTCACAACTCCCTTGGTATGGAACAAATTGTGCCTCTGATTTTGCTCAGCTTGTGTGACCTGCACACTCAAAACACGTTGAGCAACTAAACATTCATACCTGTCAGCGTCTTCAGGAGCCATGTATTGCGTCTCATGATCAGAATCATCTCCACCATGTTCTTCACGTGTAATAAGAGCCAATGTCTCCTCATCATAGTCACTAGCGGACTCATATCCACCATCCGCGGTAGCAATCATCACACGCGGAGATTTGCATTCCCTCGCATAATGACCTCCTCCCTTACAACGACGACAAATAATATCACTTGTGTGCCCTGTTGAGGCCATGGAAGAAGAAGAACGCTGTGCAGGCCCCGCAGGTGCGCTCTTGGCAGATAATGGTGGTTGTGCCTGTTTTCTTGTATCACGGCTGGAGGTGGCACCGGATGGAGGTGCTGGTGCAGTTGAAGTAGAAGATGCACGTGGTGTCCATGATGAAGGTCGGCCTGCAGAAAAGTTACTTCGCCCCAATGCTTGTCGATCCTGCACTTCACGTTCAGCTTTACAAGCAAGATGGAATAAACGAGTGATATTAGTATACTCCTTATAGTCTAGAATGGTCTGAATCTCTCTATTTAATCCACCCAGAAAACGTGCAAGCATAGCTTCATTCTCCTCAACAATACCACATCTAATCATGCCAGTTTGTAATTCCTGATAATATTCTTCTACAGAATTTTTTCCTTGTCTTAAGCGCTGTAATTTTTGAAGCAATTCACGTTGATAATATGGTGGAACCCAACGCGTACGCATAGCAGTTTTCAAAGCGGCCCAAGTAGTTGGAATAGGATACAATCTACAATGTTCAGACCACCATACACATGCAAAACTAGTGAAAGCACAAACAGCAGCAGCAACTCGTCTCTCCTCAGGATATTGTAAACATGTAAATCGTTGTTCAGTTTCTAACTCCCAAGTAAGATATATATCAGGAACATATCTACCCTCAAATGGTGGAATATTCAATTTCAGTTTAGGAATATGGACATCATCTCGTACCTGAGGTGGTGGTGCAGGCCTACCATTACGAATATATACCTGAGGTCGACCTGCTGGTGGTGGTGCTGGTGGCTGCTCGTAGATCTGATTTTGATCAACCTCATCCTCATAATCGCCCACATACTCATCATCCTCCTGGGTACCAGCAACAGCAGTAGCAGGAGCCACAGAAGTATCAACAGCAGCACCAACAGTTTGGCCAAACGCAAGAGGAACACGGCTCGCTCGGCGAAGGTCTATTTTACGACGTGGAGGTAGTCGTTGTTGTTGTTGTTGGAGAGGTGCGTTAGGTGCAGCGGGTGGTGGTGGTGGAAGACGCGCGAGCAATTCATTAAATCTGTTATCGAGCTTTGTTTCGAACGTCTTCTCAAGGCCAGTGATCTTCTCCATGGCCTCTTCAAAATTGTTCAGCACATCTTGCACCTGTTCAGTCATCATGATAGAGGCAAAGGTGTCCCGTCTTTCGATGAGATGGTGGATTTCGCTTTGGTGGAAGTCGACTTTGACGATCCGACTACGAACGTGCGAGGACGTCGCGCCTTAGCAATCGCTAAACCAACTCCGAGAGGTTATTGACCACGCCGGAGCACGATCAACCTGACCACGAAGGTCTGTTTCCTGCGAGCAAACGAAGAACAAGCAAGAAACTAAGATTGCAATCTGGATATTGCGAATATAAGATGAAAGCTTTATTGATCAAGGTGGGGTTCTGTGACGCCTTTGTCTGGTCGTTGAACACAAACGAAGTACGCGAAGTTGCAGCTATGGCGAACTTTTAATCTAAACAAAACCCAAAGTCTAAACGATGCCCTAAAGGCTGTATATATGGAGGAAGAGGGGGGGAATTTCGTGGCCCTTGGTGGAGGGGTCCGAAATCAACCCTATGT
>NW_025228500.1:51682-52261 GCF_018294505.1 Triticum aestivum | reverse complement strand
TTTTAAAAAATGAAATCACTTTGTAACAAACGAGTTTCCGTATGAAATCCTGATACTTTGAAAGAGATTGTCCGTTTTGTACATGAAGTGCATCCAGTTTTTGCCGTACCCCTCTCAACTTTCTTGCACATGCTATGTGGATGAAATGCTGATACCATGCCTCAAATTTTTCAGAGTTCATTAGAAATGCTTTACAATTTTAGGGTCTTATAGCTCAAAATAATTAGTAAATGCATGAAAAATAACAAATGAAGTCAGAAAGGATTGAAAAATGATGATGTGGCTTTGAATGGTGCATTTTGAACACACAAAAAGTCAAGAGTTCAAATAAGTTTAAAAAATGAAATCCCTTTGTAACAGACGAGTTTCCGTTTGAAATCCTAATACTTTGAAAGAGATTGTCCGTTTTGTACACGAAGTGCGTCCAATTTTTGCTGTAACCCTCTCAACTTTCTTGCACATGCTATGTGGATGAAATGATGATACCATGCCAACTTTCAACCTTTTCAGAGTTCATTTGAAATGCTTTTCAATTTTAGGGTCTTTTAGCTCAAAATAATTAGTAAATGCATGAAAAAT
>NW_025228500.1:48835-50291 GCF_018294505.1 Triticum aestivum | reverse complement strand
AAAGTCAGGAGTTCAAATAAGTTTTAAAAATTAAATCCCTTTGTAACAAACGAGTTTCCGTATGAAGTCGTGATACTTTGAAAGAGATTGTCCGTTTTATAAACGAGGTGCATCCAGTTTTTGCCGTAACCCTCTCAACTTTCTTGCACATGCTATGTGGATGAAAGGATGATACCATGCCAACTTTCAACCTTTTCAGAGTTCATTTGAAATGCTTTTCAATTTTAGGGTCTTATAGCTCAAAATAATTAGTAAATGCATGAAAAATAACAAATGAACTCAGAAAGGATTGAAAAATGATGATGTGGCTTTGAATGGTGCATTTTGAACACACAAAAAGTCAGGAGTTCAAATAAGTTTTAAAAAATGAAATCCCTTTGTAACAGACGAGTTTCCGTATGAAATCCTGATACTTTGAAAGAGATTGTCCGTTTTGTACACGAAGTGCATCCAGTTTTTGCTGTAACCCTCTCAAATTTCTTGCACATGCTATGTGGAAGAAATGATGATACCATGCCAACTTTCAACCTTTTCAGAGTTCATTTGAAATGCTTTTCAATTTTAGGGTCTTATAGCTCAAAATAATTAGTAAATGCATGAAAAATAACAAATGAAGTCAGAAAGGATTGAAAAATGATGATGTGGCTTTGAATGGTGCATTTTGAACACACAAAAAGTCAGGAGTTCAAATAAGTTTTAAAAATGAAATCCCTTTGTAACAGACGAGTTTCCGTATGAAATCCTGATACTTTGAAAGAGTTTGTCCGTTTTGTACACGAAGTGCATCCAATTTTTGCCGTAACCCTCTCAACTTTCTTGCACATGCTATGTGGATGAAATGATGATACCATGCCAACTTTTAACCTTTTCAGTGTTCATTTGAAAAGCTTTTCGATTTTAGGGTCTTATAGCTCAAAATAATTAGTAAATGCATGAAAAATAACAAGTGAAGTCAGAAAGGATTGAAAAATGATGATGTGGCTTTGAATGGTGCATTTTGAACACACAAAAAGTCAAGAGTTCAAATAAGTTTAAAAAAAATGAAATCCCTTTGTAACAGACGAGTTTCCGTAAGAAATCCTGATACTTTGAAAGAGATTGCCGTTTTGTACACGAAGTGCATCCAGTTTTTGCCGTAACCCTCTCAACTTTCTTGCACATGCTATGTGGATGAAAGGATGATACCGTGCCAACTTTCAACCTTTTCAGAGTTCATTTGAAATGCTTTTCAATTTTAGGGTCTTATAGATCAAAATAATTAGTAAATGCATGAAAAATAACAAATGAAGTCAGAAAGGATTGAAGAATGATGATGTGGCTTTGAATGGTGCATTTTGAACACACAAAAAGTCAGGAGTTCAAATAAGTTTTAAAAATTAAATCCTTTGTAACAGACGAGTTTCCATATGAAGTCGTGATAGTTTGAAAGAGATTGTCCGTTTTATACACGAGGTGC
>NW_025228500.1:43510-44558 GCF_018294505.1 Triticum aestivum | reverse complement strand
AAAAAATGAAATCCCGTTGTAACAGACGAGTTTCCGTATGAAATCCTGATACTTTGAAAGAGATTGTCCGTTTTGTACACGAAGTGCATCCAGCTTTTCTGTAACCCTCTCAACTTTCTTGCACATGCTATGTGGATGAAGTAATGATACCATGCCAACTTTCAACCTTTTCAGAGTTCATTTGAAATGCTTTTCAATTTTAGGGTCTTATAGCTCAAAATAATTAGTAAATGCATGAAAATAACAAATGAAGTGAGAAAGGATTCAAAAATGATGATGTGGCTTTGAATGGTGCATTTTGAACACACAAAAAGTCAGGAGTTCAAATAAGTTTAAAAAAATGAAATCACTTTGTAACAAACGAGTTTCCGTATGAAACCCTGACACTTTGAAAGAGATTGTCCGTTTTGTACATGAAGTGCATCCAGTTTTTTCCGTAACCCTCTCAACTTTCTTGCACATGCTATGTGGATGAAATGCTGATACCATGACTCAACCTTTTCAGAGTTCATTAGAAATGCTTTTCAATTTTAGGGTCTTATAGCTCAAAATAATTAGTAAATGCATGAAAAATAACAAATGAAGTCAGAAAGGATTGAAAAATGATGATGTGGCTTTGAATGGTGCATTTTGAATAAACAAAAAGTCAAGAGTTCAAATAAGTTTAAAAAATGAAATCCCTTTGTAACAGACAAGTTTTCGTTTGAAATCCTAATACTTTGAAAGAGATTGTCCGTTTTGTACATGAAGTGCATCCAGTTTTTGCTGTAACCCTCTC
The DNA here is from genome assembly GCF_018294505.1 of Triticum aestivum. Taxonomy (NCBI): domain Eukaryota; kingdom Viridiplantae; phylum Streptophyta; class Magnoliopsida; order Poales; family Poaceae; genus Triticum; species Triticum aestivum. Next base: position 43,780 of record NW_025228500.1, on the reverse strand, counting down.
AAATTTCTTGCACATGCTATGTGGATGAAATGATGATACCATGCCAACTTTCAACCTTTTCAGAGTTCATTTGAAATGCTTTTTAATTTTAGGGTCTTATAGCTCAAAATAATTAGTAAATGCATGAAAAATAACAAATGAAGTCAGAACGGATTGAAAAATGATGATGTGGCTTTGAATGGTGCATTTTGATTAGACAAAAAGTCAGGAGTTCAAATAAGTTTTAAAAAATGAAATCCCTTTGTAACAGACGAGTTTCCATATGAAATC
>NW_025228500.1:42591-43500 GCF_018294505.1 Triticum aestivum | reverse complement strand
GAAATGCTTTTCAATTTTAGGGTCTTATAGCTCAAAATAATTAGTGAATGCATGAAAAATAACAAATGAAGTTAGAAAGGATTGGAAAATGATGATGTGGCTTTGAATGGTGCATTTTCAACACACAAAAAGTTAGGAGTTCAAATAAGTTTTAAAAAATGAAATCCCTTTGTAACAGACGAGTTTTCGGATGAAATCCTGATACTTTGAAAGAGATTGTTCATTTTGTACACGAAGTGCATCCAGTTTTTCCCGTAACCGTCTCAACTTTCTTGCACATGCTATGTGGATGAAATCATGATACCATGCCAACTTTCAACCTTTTCAGAGTTCATTTGAAATGCTTTTCAATTTTTGGGTCTTACAGCTCAAAATAATTAGTAAATGCATGAAAAATAACAAATGAAGTCAGAAAGGATTGAAAAATGATGATGTGGCTTTGAATGGTGCATTTTGAACGCACAAAAAGTCAGGAGTTCAAATAAGTTTAAATAAATGAAATCCCTTTGCTACAGACGATTTTCCGTATGAAATCCTGATACTTTGAAAGAGATTGTCTGTTTTGTACACGAAGTGCATCTAGTTTTTGCCGTAACCCTCTCAACTTTCTTGCACATGCTATGTGGATGAAATGATGATACCATGCCAACTTTCAACCTTTTCAGAGTTCATTTGAAATGCTTTTCAATTTTAGGGTCTTATAGCTCAAAATAATTAGTAAATGCATGAAAAATAACAAATGAAGTCAGAAAGGATTGAAAAATGATGATGTGGCTTTGAATGGTGCATTTTGAACACACAAAATGTCAGGAGTTCAAATAAGTTTTAAAAAATGAAATCCCTTTGCTACAGACGAGTTTCCGTATGAAATCCTGATACTTTGAAAGAGATTGTCCGTTTTGTACATGA
>NW_025228500.1:41072-42581 GCF_018294505.1 Triticum aestivum | reverse complement strand
CTCAAAATAATTATTAAATGCATGAAAAATAACAAATGAAGTCAGAAAGGATTGAAAAATGTTGATGTGGCTTTGAATGGTGCATTTTGAACACACAAAAAGTCAGGAGTTCAAATAAGTTTAAAAAAATGAAATCCCGTTGTAACAGACGAGTTTCCGTATGAAATCCTGATACTTTGAAAGAGATTGTCCGTTTTGTACACGAAGTGCATCCAGCTTTTCTGTAACCCTCTCAACTTTCTTGCACATGCTATGTGGATGAAGTAATGATACCATGCCAACTTTCAACCTTTTCAGAGTTCATTTGAAATGCTTTTCAATTTTAGGGTCTTATAGCTCAAAATAATTAGTAAATGCATGAAAATAACAAATAAAGTGAGAAAGGATTCAAAAATGATGATGTAGCTTTGAATGGTGCATTTTGAACACACAAAAAGTCAGGAGTTCAAATAAGTTTTAAAAAATGAAATCACTTTGTAACAAACGAGTTTCCGTATGAAAGCCTGATACTTTGAAAGAGATTGTCCGTTTTGTACATGAAGTGCATCCAGTTTTTTCCGTAACCCTCTCAACTTTCTTGCACATGCTATGTGGATGAAATGCTGATACCATGCCTCAACCTTTTCAGAGTTCATTAGAAATGCTTTTCAATTTTAGGGTCTTATAGCTCAAAATAATTAGTAAATGCATGAAAAATAACAAATGAAGTCAGAAAGGATTGAAAAATGATGATGTGGCTTTGAATGGTGCATTTTGAACACACAAAAAGTCAAGAGTTCAAATAAGTTTAAAAAATGAAATCCCTTTGTAACAGACGAGTTTTCGTTTGAAATCCTAATACTTTGAAAGAGATTGTCCGTTTTGTACACGAAGTGCATCCAGTTTTCGCTGTAACCCTCTCAAATTTCTTGCACATGCTATGTGGATGAAATGATGATACCATGCCAACTTTCAACCTTTTCAGAGTTCATTTGAAATGCTTTTTAATTTTAGGGTCTTATAGCTCAAAATAATTAGTAAATGCATGAAAAATAACAAATGAAGTCAGAAAGGATTGAAAAATGATGATGTGGCTTTGAATGGTGCATTTTGATTAGACAAAAAGTCAGGAGTTCAAATAAGTTTAAAAAAATGAAATCCCTTTGTAACAGACGAGTTTCCGTATGAAATCCTGATACTTTGAAAGAGATTGTCTGTTTTGTACACGAAGTGCATCCAGTTTTTGCCGTAACCCTCTCAACTTTCTTGCACATGCTATGTGGCTGAAAGGATGATAACATGCCAACTTTCAACCTTTTCAGAGTTCATTTGAAATGCTTTTCAATTTTAGGGTCTTATAGCTCAAAATAATTAGATAATGCATGAAAAATAACAAATGAAGTCAGAAAGGATTGAAAAATGATGATGTGGCTTTGAATGGTGCATTTTGAACACACAAAAAGTCAGAAGTTCAAATAAGTTTAAAAAAATGAAATCCCTTTGTAACAGATGAGTTTCCGTATGAAATCC
>NW_025228500.1:40023-40645 GCF_018294505.1 Triticum aestivum | reverse complement strand
AAAGAGCTTGTCCGTTTTGTACACGAAGTGCATCCGGTTTTTTCCGTAACCCTCACAACTTTCTTGCACATGCTATGTGGATGAAATGATGATACCATGCCAACTTTTAACCTTTTTAGTGTTCATTTGAAATGCTTTTCAATTTTAGGGTCTTATAGCTCAAAATAATTAGTAAATGCATGAAAAATAACAAATGAAGTCAGAAAGGATTGAAAAATGATGATGTGGCTTTGAATGGTGCATTTTGAACACACAAAAAGTCAGGAGTTCAAATAAGTTTTAAAAAATGAAATCCCTTTGTAACAGACGAGTTTCCGTATGAAATCCTGATAGTTTGAAAGAGATTGTCCGTTTTGTACACGAAGTGCATCCAGTTTTTGCCGTAACCCTCTCAACTTTCTTGCACATGCTATTTGGATGAAAGGATGATACCGTGCAACCTTTCAACCTTTTCAGAGTTCATTTGAAATGCTTTTCAATTTTAGGGTCTTATAGCTCAAAATAATTAGTAAATGCATGAAAAATAACAAATGAAGTCAGAAAGGATTGAAAAATGATGATGTGGCTTTGAATGGTGCATTGAACACACAAAAAGTCAGGAGTTCAAATAAGTTTAAAAAAA
>NW_025228500.1:37838-39697 GCF_018294505.1 Triticum aestivum | reverse complement strand
ATGAAATCCCTTTGTAACAGACGAGTTTCCGTATGAAATCCTGATACTTTGAAAGAGATTGTCCGTTTTGTACACGAGGTGCATCCAGTTTTTGTCGTAACCCTCTCAACTTTCTTGCACATGCTATGTGGATGAAAGGATGATACCATGCCAACTTTCAACCTTTTCGGAGTTCATTTGAAAAGCTTTTCAATTTTAGGATCTTATAGCTCAAAATAATTACTAAATGCATGAAAAATAACAAATGAAGTCAGAAAGGATTGAAAAATGATGTTGTGGCTTTGAATGGTGCATTTTGAACACACAAAAAGTCAGAAGTTCAAATAAGTTTTAAAAAATGAAATCCCTTTGTAACAGACGAGTTTCCGTATGAAATCCTGATACTTTGAAAGAGTTTGTCCGTTTTGTACACGAAGTGCATCCGGTTTTTGCCGTAAGCCACACAACTTTCTTGCACATGCTATGTGGATGAAATGATGATACCATGCCAAATTTTAACCTTTTCAGTGTTCATTTGAAATGCTTTTCAATTTTAGGGTCTTATAGCTCAAAATAATTAGTAAATGCATGAAAAATAACAAATGAAGTCAGAAAGGATTGAAAAATGATGACGTGGCTTTGAACGGTGCATTTTGAACACACAAAAAGTCAGGAGTTCAAATAAGTTTTAAAAAATGAAATCCCTTTGTAACAGACGAGTTTCCGTATGAAAGCCTGATACTTTGAAAGAGATTGTCCGTTTTGTACATGAAGTGCATCCTGTTTTTACCGTAACCCTCTCAACTTTCTTGCACATGCTATGTGGATGAAATGCTGATACCATGCCTCAACCTTTTCAGAGTTCATTAGAAATGCTTTTCAATTTTAGGGTCTTATAGCTCAAAATAATTAGTAAATGCATGAAAAATAACAAATGAAGTCAGAAAGGATTGAAAAATGATGATGTGGCTTTGAATGGTGCATTTTGAACACACAAAAAGTCAAGAGTTCAAATAAGTTTAAAAAATGAAATCCCTTTGTAACAGACGAGTTTTCATTTGAAATCCTAATACTTTGAAAGAGATTGTCCGTTTTGTACACGAAGTGCATCCAGTTATTGCTGTAACCCTCTCAAATTTCTTGCACATGCTATGTGGATGAAATGATGATACCATGCCAACTTTCAACCTTTTCAGAGTTCATTTGAAATGCTTTTTAATTTTAGGGTCTTATAGCTCAAAATAATTAGTAAATGCATGAAAAATAACAAATGAAGTCAGAAAGGATTGAAAAATGATGATGTGGCTTTGAATGGTGCATTTTGATTAGACAAAAAGTCAGGAGATCAAATAAGTTTTAAAAAATGAAATCCCTTTCTAACAGACGAGTTTCCGTATGAAATCCTGATACTTTGAAAGAGTTCGTCCGTTTTGTACACGAAGTGCATCCGGTTTTTGCCGTAAGCCACACAACATTCTTGCACATGCTATGTGGATGAAATGATGATACCATGCCAACTTTTAACCTTTTCAGTGTTCATTTGAAATGCTTTTCAATTTTAGGGTCTTATAGCTCAAAATAATTAGTAAATGCATGAAAAATAACAAATGAAGTCAGAAAGGATTGAAAAATGATGATGTGGCTTCGAATGGTGCATTTTGAACACACAAAAAGTCAGAAGTTCAAATAAGTTTTAAAAAATGAAATCCCTTTGTAACAGACGAGTTTCCGTATGAAATTCTGATACTTTGAAAGAGATTGTCCGTTTTGTACACGAGGTGCATCCAGTTTTTGTCGTAACCCTCTCAACTTTCTTGCACATGCTATGTGGATGAAAGGATGATACCATGCCAACTTTCAACCTTTTCAGAGTTCATTTG
>NW_025228500.1:37381-37682 GCF_018294505.1 Triticum aestivum | reverse complement strand
AATGCTTTTCAATTTTAGGGTCTTATAGCTCAAAATAATTAGTATGCATGAAAAATAACAAATGAAGTCAGAAAGGATTGAAAAATGATGATGTGGCTTTGAATGGTGCATTTTGAACACACAAAAAGTCAGGAGTTCAAATAAGTTTTAAAAAATGAAATCCCTTTGTAACAGACGAGTTTCCGTATGAAATCCTAGTACTTTGAAAGAGATTATCTGTTTTGTACACGAAGTGCATCCAGTTTTTGCCGTAACCCTCTCAACTTTCTTGCACATGCTATGTGGATGAAAGGATGATACC
>NW_025228500.1:28229-30301 GCF_018294505.1 Triticum aestivum | reverse complement strand
TCAAATAAGTTTTAAAAAATGAAATCCCTTTGTAACAGGTGAGTTTCCGTCTGAAATCTTGAAACTTTGAAAGAGATTGTCTGTTTTGTACACGAAGTGCATGCAGTTTTTGCCGTAACCCTCTCAACATTCTTGCACATGGTATGAGGATCAAATGATGATACCATGCCAACTTTCAACCTTTTCAGAGTTCATTTGAAATGCTTGTCAATTTTATGGTCTTATAGCTCAAAATAATTATTAAATGCATGAAAAATAACAAATGAAGTCAGAAAGGATTGAAAAATGATGATGTGGCTTTGAATGGTGCATTTTGAACACACAAAAAGTCAGGAGTTCAAATAAGTTTAAAAAAATGAAATCCCGTTGTAACAGACGAGTTTCCGTATGAAATCCTGATACTTTGAAAGAGATTGTCCTTTTTGTACAAGAAGTGCATCCAGTTTTTGCTGTAACCGTCTCAAGTTTCTTGCACATGCTATGTGGATGAAATAATGATAGCATGGCAACTTTCAACCTTTTCAGAGTTCATTTGAAATGCTTTTCAATTTTAGGGTCTTATAGCTCAAAATAATTAGTAAATGCATGAAAAATAACAAATGAAGTCAGAAAGGATTGAAAAATGATGATGTGGCTTTGAATGGTGCATTTTGAACACACAAAAAGTCAGGAGTTCAAATAAGTTTTAAAAAATGAAATCCCTTTGTAACAAACGAGTTTCCGTATGAAATCCTGATACTTTGAAAGAGATTGTCCATTTTGTACACGAAGTGGATCCAATTTTTGCCGTATCCCTCTCAACTTTCTTGCACATGCTATGTGGATGAAATGATGATACCATGCCAACTTTCAACCTTTTCAGAGTTCATTTGAAATGCTTTTCAATTTTAGGGTCTTATAGCTCAAAATAATTAGTAAATGCATGAAAAATAACAAATGAAGTCAGAAAGGATTGAAAAAATGATGATGTAGCTTTGAATGGTGCATTTTGAACACACAAGAAGTCAGGAGTTCAAATAAGTTTTAAAAAATGAAATCCGTTTGTAACAGACGAGTTTCCGTATGAAATCCTGATACTTTGAAAGAGATTGTCCGTTTTGTACACGAAGTGCATCCAGTTTTTGCCGTAACCCTCTCAACTTTCTTGCACATGCTATGTCGATGAAATGATGATACCATGCCAACTTTCAACCTTTTCAGAGTTCATTTGGAATGCTTTTCAATTTTAGGGTCTTATAGCTCAAAATAATTAGTAAATGCATGAAAAATAACAAATGAAGTCAGAAAGGATTGAAAAATGATGATGTGGCTTTGAATGGTGCATTTTGAACACACAAAAAATAAGGAGTTCAAATAAGTTTTAAAAAATGAAATCCCTTTGTAACAGGTGAGTTTCCGTCTGAAATCTTGAAACTTTGAAAGAGATTGTCTGTTTTGTACACGAAGTGCATGCAGTTTTTGCCGTAACCCTCTCAACATTCTTGCACATGGTATGAGGATCAAATGATGATACCATGCCAACTTTCAACCTTTTCAGAGTTCATTTGAAATGCTTGTCAATTTTATGGTCTTATAGCTCAAAATAATTATTAAATGCATGAAAAATAACAAATGAAGTCAGAAAGGACTGAAAAATGATGATGTGGCTTTGAATGGTGCATTTTGAACACACAAAAAGTCAGGAGTTCAAATAAGTTTAAAAAAATGAAATCCCGTTGTAACAGACGAGTTTCCGTATGAAATCCTGATACTTTGAAAGAGATTGTCCGTTTTGTACAAGAAGTGCATCCAGTTTTTGCTGTAACCGTCTCAACTTTCTTGCACATGCTATGTGGATGAAATAATGATAGCATGGCAACTTTCAACCTTTTCAGAGTTCATTTGAAATGCTTTTCAATTTTAGGGTCTTATAGCTCAAAATAATTAGTAAATGCATGAAAAATAACAAATGAAGTCAGAAAGGATTGAAAAATGATGATGTGGCTTTGAATGGTGCATTTTGAACACACAAAAAGTCAGGAGTTCAAATAAGTTCTAAAAAATGAAATCCCTTTGTAACAGACGAGTTTCCG
>NW_025228500.1:25633-28084 GCF_018294505.1 Triticum aestivum | reverse complement strand
CAATTTTAGGGTCTTATAGCTCAAAATAAATAGTAAATGCATGAAAAATAACAAATGAAGTCAGAAAGGATTGAAAAATGATGATGTGGCTTTGAATGGTGCATTTTGAACACACAAAAAGTCAGGAGTTCAAATAAGTTCTAAAAAATGAAATCCCTTTGTAACAAACGAGTTTCCGTATGAAATCCTGATACTTCGAAAGAGATTGTCCGTTTTGCACACGAAGTGCATCCAGTTTTTGCCGTAACCCTCTCAACTTTCTTGCACATGCTATGTCGATGAAATGATGATACCATGCCAACTTTCAACCTTTTCAGAGTTCATTTGGAATGCTTTTCAATTTTAGGGTCTTATAGCTCAAAATAATTAGTAAATGCACGAAAAATAACAAATGAAGTCAGAAAGGATTGAAAAATGATGATGTGGCTTTGAATGGTGCATTTTGAACACACAAAAAATAAGGAGTTCAAATAAGTTTTAAAAAATGAAATCCCTTTGTAACAGGTGAGTTTCCGTCTGAAATCTTGAAACTTTGAATGAGATTGTCTGTTTTGTACACGAAGTGCATCCAGTTTTTTCCGTAACCCTCTCAACATTCTTGCACATGGTATGAGGATGAAATGATGATACCATGCCAACTTTCAACCTTTTCAGAGTTCATTTGAAATGCTTTTCAATTTTAGGGTCTTATAGCTCAAAATAATTATTAAATGCATGAAAAATAACAAATGAAGTCAGAAAGGATTGAAAAATGATGATGTGGCTTTGAATGGTGCATTTTGAACACACAAAAATTCAGGAGTTCAAATAAGTTTAAAAAAATGAAATCCCGTTGTAACAGACGAGTTTCCGTATGAAATCCTGATACTTTGAAAGAGATTGTCCGTTTTGTACACGAAGTGCATCCAGTTTTTGCTGTAACCGTCTCAACTTTCTTGCACATGCTATGTGGATGAAATAATGATAGCATGCCAACTTTCAACCTTTTCAGAGTTCATTTGAAATGCTTTTCAATTTTAGGGTCTTATAGCTCAAAATAATTAGTAAATGCATGAAAAATAACAAATGAAGTCAGAAAGGATTGAAAAAATGATGATGTAGCTTTGAATGGTGCATTTTGAACACACAAAAAGTCAGGAGTTCAAATAAGTTTTAAAAAATGAAATCCGTTTGTAACAGACGAGTTTCCGTATGAAATCCTGATACTTTGAAAGAGATTGTCCGTTTTGTACACGAAGTGCATCCAGTTTTTGCCGTAACCGTCTCAACTTTCTTGCACATGCTATGTCGATGAAATGATGATACCATGCCAACTTTCAACCTTTTCAGAGTTCATTTGGAATGCTTTTCAATTTTAGGGTCTTATAGCTCAAAATAATTAGTAAATGCATGAAAAATAACAAATGAAGTAAGAAAGGATTGAAAAATGATGATGTGGCTTTGAATGGTGCATTTTGAACACACAACAAATATGGAGTTCAAATAAGTTTTAAAAAATGAAATCCCTTTGTAACAGGTGAGTTTCCGTCTGAAATTTTGAAACTTTGAAAGAGATTGTCTGTTTTGTACACGAAGTGCATGCAGTTTTTGCCGTAACCCTCTCAACATTCTTGCACATGGTATGAGGATCAAATGATGATACCATGCCAACTTTCAACCTTTTCAGAGTTCATTTGAAATGCTTGTCAATTTTATGGTCTTATAGCTCAAAATAATTATTAAATGCATGAAAAATAACAAATGAAGTCAGAAAGGATTGAAAAATGATGATGTGGCTTTGAATGGTGCATTTTGAACACACAAAAAGTCAGGAGTTCAAATAAGTTTAAAAAAATGAAATCCCGTTGTAACAGACGAGTTTCCGTATGAAATCCTGATACTTTGAAAGAGATTGTCCGTTTTGTACAAGAAGTGCATCCAGTTTTTGCTGTAACCGTCTCAACTTTCTTGCACATGCTATGTGGATGAAATAATGATAGCATGCCAACTTTCAACCTTTTCAGAGTTCATTTGAAATGCTTTTCAATTTTAGGGTCTTATAGCTCAAAATAAATAGTAAATGCATGAAAAATAACAAATGAAGTCAGAAAGGATTGAAAAATGATGATGTGGCTTTGAATGGTGCATTTTGAACACACAAAAAGTCAGGAGTTCAAATAAGTTTAAAAAAATGAAATCCCTTTGTAACAGACGAGTTTCCGTATGAAATCCTGATACTTTGAAAGAGATTGTCTGTTTTGTACACGAAGTGCATCCAGTTTTTGCCGTAACCCTCTCAACTTTCTTGCACATGCTATGTGGATGAAAGGATGATACCATGCCAACTTTCAACCTTTTCAGAGTTCATTTGAAATGCTTTTCAATTTTAGGGTCTTATTGCTCAAAATAATTAGATAATGCATGAAAAATAACAAATGAAGTCAGAAAGGATTAAAAAATGATGATGTGGCT
>NW_025228500.1:17081-18435 GCF_018294505.1 Triticum aestivum | reverse complement strand
GCATCCAGTTTTTGCCGTAACCCTCTCAACATTCTTGCACATGGTATGAGGATGAAATGATGATACCATGCCAACTTTCAACCTTTTCAGAGTTCATTTGAAATGCTTTTCAATTTTAGGGTCTTATAGCTCAAAATAATTATTAAATGCATGAAAAATAACAAATGAAGTCAGAAAGGATTGAAAAATGATGATGTGGCTTTGAATGGTGCATTTTGAACACACAAAAAGTCAGGAGTTCAAATAAGTTTAAAAAAATGAAATCCCGTTGTAACAGACGAGTTTCCGTATGAAATCCTGATACTTTGAAAGAGATTGTCCGTTTTGTACACGAAGTGCATCCCGTTTTTGCTGTAACCGTCTCAACTTTCTTGCACATGCTATGTGGATGAAATAATGATAGCATGCCAACTTTCAACCTTTTCAGAGTTCATTTGAAATGCTTTTCAATTTTACGGTCTTATAGCTCAAAATAATTAGTAAATGCATGAAAAATAACAAATGAAGTCAGAAAGGATTGAAAAATGATGATGTGGCTTTGAATGGTTCATTTTGAACACACAAAAAGTCAGGAGTTCAAATAAGTTTTAAAAAATGAAATCCCTTTGTAACAGACGAGTTTCCGTATGAAATCCTGATAGTTTGAAAGAGATTGTCCGTTTTGCACACGAAGTGCATCCAGTTTTTGCCGTATCCCTCTCAACTTTCTTGCACATGCTATGTCGATGAAATGATGATACCATGCCAACTTTCAACCTTTTCAGGGTTCATTTGGAATGCTTTTCAATTTTAGGGTCTTATAGCTCAAAATAATTAGTAAATGCATGAAAAATAACAAATGAAGTCAGAAAGGATTGAAAAATGATGATGTGGCTTTGAATGGTGCAGTTTGAACACACACAAAATAAGGAGTTCATATAAGTTTTAAAAAATGAAATCCCTTTGTAACAGGTGAGTTTCCGTCCGAAATCGTGAAACTTTGAAAGAGATTGTCTGTTTTGTACACGAAGAGCATCCAGTTTTTGCCGTAACCCTCTCAACATTCTTGCACATGGTATGAGGATGAAATGATGATACCATGCCAACTTTCAACCTTTTCAGAGTTCATTTGAAATGCTTTTCAATTTTAGGGTCTTATAGCTCAAAATAATTATTAAATGCATGAAAAATAACAAATGAAGTCAGAAAGGATTGAAAAATGATGATGTGGCTTTGAATGGTGCATTTTGAACACACAAAAAGTCAGGAGTTCAAATAAGTTTAAAAAAATGAAATCCCGTTGTAACAGACGAGTTTCCGTATGAAATCCTGATACTTTGAAAGAGATTGTCCGTTTTGTACACGAAGTGCATCC
>NW_025228500.1:11469-12328 GCF_018294505.1 Triticum aestivum | reverse complement strand
AAATAAGTTTTAAAAAATGAAATCCCTTTGTAACAGACGAGTTTCCGTATGAAATCCTGATACTTTGAAAGAGATTGTCCGTTTTGTACACGAGGTGCATCCAGTTTTTGTCGTAACCCTCTCAAATTTCTTGCACATGCTATGTGGATGAAAGGATGATACCATGCCAACTTTCAACCTTTTCAGAGTTCATTTGAAATGCTTTTCAATTTTAGGGTCTTATAGCTCAAAATAATTAGTAAATGCATGAAAAATAACAAATGAAGTCAGAAAGGATTGAAAAATGATGATGTGGCTTTGAATGGGGCATTTTGAACACACAAAAAGTAAGAAGTTCAAATAAGTTTTCAAAAATGAAATCCCTTTGTAACAGACGAGTTTCCGTATGAAATCCTGATACTTTGAAAGAGTTTGTCCGTTTTGTACACGAAGTGCATCCGGTTTTTGCCGTAAGCCACACAAATTTCTTGCACATGCTATGTGGATGAAATGATGATACCATGCCAACTTTTAACCTTTTCAGTGTTCATTTGAAATGCTTTTCAATTTTAGGGTCTTATAGCTCAAAATAATTAGTAAATGCATGAAAAATAACAAATGAAGTCAGAAAGGATTGAAAATTGATGATGTGGCTTTGAATGGTGCATTTTGAACACACAAAAAGTCAGGAGTTCAAATAAGTTTTAAAAAATGAAATCCCTTTGTAACAGACGAGTTTCCGTATGAAATCCCGATAGTTTGAAAAAGATTGTCCGTTTTGTACACGAAGTGCATCCAATTTTTGCCGTAACCCTCTCAACTTTCTTGCACATGCTATGTGGATGAAAGGATGATACCGTGCCAACTTTCAACCTTTTCA
>NW_025228500.1:10191-11447 GCF_018294505.1 Triticum aestivum | reverse complement strand
CAGAGTTCATTTGAAATGCTTTTCAATTTTAGGGTCTTATAGCTCAAAATAATTAGTAAATGCATGAAAAATAACAAATGAAGTCAGAAAGGATTGAAAAATGATGATGTGGCTTTGAATGGTGCATTTTGAACACACAAAAAGTCAGGAGTTCAAATAAGTTTTCAAAAATGAAATCCCTTTGTAACAGACGAGTTTCCGTATGAAATCCTGATACTTTGAAAGAGATTGTCCATTTTGTACACGAGGTGCATCCAGTTTTTGTCGTAACCCTCTCAAATTTCTTGCACATGCTATGTGGATGAAAGGATGATACCATGCCAACTTTCAACCTTTTCAGAGTTCATTTGAAATGCTTTTCAATTTTAGGGTCTTATTGCTCAAAATAATTAGTAAATGCATGAAAAATAACAAATGAAGTCAGAAAGGATTGAAAAATGATGATGTGGCTTTGAATGGGGCATTTTGAACACACAAAAAGTAAGAAGTTCAAATAAGTTTTAAAAAATGAAATCCCTTTGTAACAGACGAGTTTCCGTATGAAATCCTGATACTTTGAAAGAGTTTGTCCGTTTTGTACACGAAGTGCATCCGGTTTTTGCCGTAAGCCACACAACTTTCTTGCACATGCTATGTGGATGAAATGATGATACCATGCCAAATTTTAACCTTTTCAGTGTTCATTTGAAATGCTTTTCAATTTTACGGTCTTATAGCTCAAAATAATTAGTAAATGCATGAAAAATAACAAATGAAGTCAGAAAGGATTGAAAAATGATGATGTGGCTTTGAATGGTGCATTTTGAACACACAAAAAGTCAGGAGTTCAAATAAGTTTTAAAAAATGAAATCCCTTTGTAACAGACGAGTTTCCGTATGAAATCCCGATAGTTTGAAAGAGATTGCCCGTTTTGTACACGAAGTGCATCCAGTTTTTGCCGTAACCCTCTCAACTTTCTTGCACATGCTATGTGGATGAAAGGATGATACCGTGCCAACTTTCAACCTTTTCAGAGTTCATTTGAAATGCTTTTCAATTATAGGGTCTTATAGCTCAAAATAATTAGTAAATGCATGAAAAATAACAAATGAAGTCAGAAAGGATTGAAAAATGATGATGTGGCTTTGAATGGTGCATTTTGAACACACAAAAAGTCAAGAGTTCAAATAAGTTTAAAAAAATGAAATCCCTTTGTAACAGACGAGTTTCCGTATGAAATCCTGATACTTTGAAAGAGATTGTCCGTTTTGTACAC
>NW_025228500.1:4366-6382 GCF_018294505.1 Triticum aestivum | reverse complement strand
GACGAGTTTCTGTATGAAATCCTGGTACTTTGAAAGAGATTGTCTGTTTTGTACACGAAGTGCATCCAGTTTTTTCCGTAACCCTCTCAACTTTCTTGCACATGCTATGTGGATGAAAGGATGATACCATGCCAACTTTCAACCTTTTTAGAGTTCATTTGAAATGCTTTTCAATTTTAGGGTCTTATAGCTCAAAATAATTAGTAAATGCATGAAAAATAACAAATGAAGTCAGAAAGGATTAAAAAATGATGATGTGGCTTTGAATGGTGCATTTCAAACACACAAAAAGTCAGGAGTTCAAATAAGTTTTAAAAAATGAAATCCCTTTGTAACAGACGAGTTTCCGTATGAAATCCTGATACTTTGAAAGAGATTGTCCGTTTTGTACACGAAGTGCATCCAGTTTTTCCCGTAACCCTCTCAACTTTCTTGCACATGCTATGTGGATGAAATGGTGATACCATGCCAACTTTCAACCTTTTCAGAGTTCATTTGAAATGCTTTTCAATTTTAGGGTCTTATAGCTCAAAATAATTAGTAAATGCATGAAAAATAACAAATGAAGTGAGAAAGGATTGAAAAATGATGATGTGGCTTTGAATGGTGCATTTTGAACACACAAAAAGTCAGGAGTTCAAATAAGTTTTAAAAAATGAAATCCCTTTGTAACAGACGAGTTTCCGTATGAAATCCTGATACTTTGAAAGAGATTGTCCGTTTTGTACACGAAGTGGATCCAATTTTTGCCGTATCCCTCTCAACTTTCTTGCACATGCTATGTGGGTGAAATGATGATACCAGGCCAACTTTCAACCTTTTAAGACTTCATTTGAAATGCTTTTCAATGTTAGGGTCTTATAGCTCAAAATAATTAGTGAATGCATAAAAATAACAAATGAAGTCTGAAAGGATTGAAAAATGATGATGTAGCTTTGAATGGTGCATTTTGAACACACAAGAAGTCAGGAGTTCAAATAAGTTTTAAAAAATGAAATCCGTTTGTAACAGACGAGTTTCCGTATGAAATCCTAATACTTTGAAAGAGATTATCCTTTTTGTACACGAAGTGCATCCAGTTTTTGCCGTAACCCTCTCAACTTTCTTGCACATGCTATGTCGATGAAATGATGATACCAATGCCAACTTTCAACCTTTTCAGAGTACATTTGGAATGCTTTTCAATTTTAGGGTCTTATAGCTCAAAATAATATTAAATGCATGAAAAATAACAAATGAAGTTAGAAAGGATTGAAAAATGATGATGTGGCTTTGAATGGTGCATTTTGAACACACAAAAAGTCAGGAGTTCAAATAAGTTTAAAAAAATGAAATCCCGTTGTAACAGACGAGTTTCCGTATGAAATCCTGATACTTTGAAAGAGATTGTCCGTTTTGTACACGAAGTGCATCCAGTTTTTGGTGTAACCGTCTCAACTTTCTTGCACATGCTATGTGGATGAAATAATGATAGCATGCCAACTTTCAACCTTTTCAGAGTTCATTTGAAATGCTTTTCAATTTTAGGGTCTTATAGCTCAAAATAATTAGTAAATGCATGAAAAATAACAAATGAAGTTAGAAAGGATTGAAAAATGATGATCTGGCTTTGAATGGTGCATTTTGAACACACAAAAAGTCAGGAGTTCAAATAAGTTTTAAAAAATGAAATCCCTTTGTAACAAACGAGTTTCCGTATGAAATCCTCATACTTTGAAAGAGATTGTCCGTTTTGTACATGAAGTGCATCCAGTTTTTGCCGTAACCCTCTCAACTTTCTTGCACATGCTATGTGGATGAAATGATGATACCATGCCTCAACCTTTTCAGAGTTCATTAGAAATGCTTTTCAATTTTAGGGTCTTATAGCTTAAAATAATTAGTAAATGCATGAAAAATAACAAATGAAGTCAGAAAGGATTGAAAAATGATGATGTGGCTTTGAATGGTGCATTTTGAACACACAAAAAGTTTTAAAAAATGAAATCCCTTTGTAACAGACGAGTTTCCGTATGA
>NW_025228500.1:2170-4301 GCF_018294505.1 Triticum aestivum | reverse complement strand
TGATACCATGCCAACTTTCAACCTTTTCAGAGTTCATTTGAAATGCTTTTCAATTTTAGGGTCTTATAGCTCAAAATAATTAGTAAATGCATGAAAAATAACAAATGAAGTGAGAAAGGATTGAAAAATGATGATGTGGCTTTGAATGGTGCATTTTGAACACACAAAAAGTCAGGAGTTCAAATAAGTTTTAAAAAATGAAATCCCTTTGTAACAGACGAGTTTCCGTATGAAATCCTGATACTTTGAAAGAGATTGTCCGTTTTGTACACGAAGTGGATCCAATTTTTGCCGTATCCCTCTCAACTTTCTTGCACATGCTATGTGGGTGAAATGATGATACCAGGCCAACTTTCAGCCTTTTAAGACTTCATTTGAAATGCTTTTCAATGTTAGGGTCTTATAGCTCAAAATAATTAGTAAATGCATAAAAATAACAAATGAAGTCTGAAAGGATTGAAAAATGATGATGTAGCTTTGAATGGTGCATTTTGAACACACAAGAAGTCAGGAGTTCAAATAAGTTTTAAAAAATGAAATCCGTTTGTAACAGACGAGTTTCCGTATGAAATCCTGATACTTTGAAAGAGATTATCCGTTTTGTACACGAAGTGCATCCAGTTTTTGCCGTAACCCTCTCAACTTTCTTGCACATGCTTTGTCGATGAAATGATGATACCATGCCAACTTTCAACCTTTTCAGAGTACATTTGGAATGCTTTTCAATTTTAGGGTCTTATAGCTCAAAATAATATTAAATGCATGAAAAATAACAAATGAAGTCAGAAAGGATTGAAAAATGATGATGTGGCTTTGAATGGTGCATTTTGAACACACACAAAGTCAGGAGTTCAAATAAGTTTTAAAAAATGAAATCCCGTTGTAACAGACGAGTTTCCGTATGAAATCCTGATACTTTGAAAGAGATTGTCCGTTTTGTACACGAAGTGCATCCAGTTTTTGCTGTAACCGTCTCAACTTTCTTGCACATGCTATGTGGATGAAATAATGATAGCATGCCAATTTTCAACCTTTTCAGAGCTCATTTGAAATGCTTTTCAATTTTAGGGTCTTATAGCTCAAAATAATTAGTAAATGCATGAAAAATAACAAATGAAGTTAGAAAGGATTGAAAAATGATGATGTGGCTTTGAATGGTGCATTTTGAACACACAAAAAGTCAGGAGTTCAAATAAGTTTTAAAAAATGAAATCCCTTTGTAACAAACGAGTTTCCGTATGAAATCCTCATACTTTGAAAGAGATTGTCCGTTTTGTACATGAAGTGCATCCAGTTTTTGCCGTAACCCTCTCAACTTTCTTGCACATGCTATGTGGATGAAATGATGATACCATGCCTCAACATTTTCAGAGTTCATTAGAAATGCTTTTCAATTTTAGGGTCTTATAGCTCAAAATAATTAGTAAATGCATGAAAAATAACAAATGAAGTCAGAAAGGATTGAAAAATGATGATGTGGCTTTGAATGGTGCATTTTGAACACACAAAAAGTTTTAAAAAATGAAATCCCTTTGTAACAGACGATTTTCCGTATGAAATCCTAATACTTTGAAAGAGATTGTCCGTTTTGTACACGAAGTGCATCCAGTTTTTGCCGTAACCCTCTCAACTTTCTTGCACATGCTATGTGGACGAAATGATGATACCATGCAAACTTTCAACCTTTTCAGAGTTCATTTGAAATGCTTTTCAGTTTTAGGGTCTTATAGCTCAGAATAATTAGTAAATGCATGAAAAATAACAAATGAAGTTAGAAAGGATTGAAAAATGATGATGTGGCTTTGAATGGTGTATTTTGAACACACAAAAAGTCAGGAGTTCAAATAAGTTTTCAAAAATGAAATCCCTTTGTAACAGACGAGTTTCCATATGAAATCCTGATACTTTGAAAGAGATTGTCCGTTTTGTACACGAAGTGGATCCAGTTTTTGCTGTAACCCTCTCAACTTTCTTGCACATGCTATGTGGATGAAATGATGATACCATGCCAACTTTCAACCTTTTCAGAGTTCATTTGAAATGCTTTTCAATTTTAGGGTCTTGTAGCTCAAAATAATTAGTAAATGCATGAAAAATAAGAAATGAGTCATAAAGGATTGAAAAATGATGA
>NW_025228500.1:1187-1878 GCF_018294505.1 Triticum aestivum | reverse complement strand
TAACAGACGAGTTTCCGTATGAAATCCTGATACTTTGAAAGAGATTGTCCGTTTTGTACACGAAGTGCATCCAGTTTTTGCTGTAACCCTCTCAACTTTCTTGCACATGCTATGTGGATGAAATGATGATACCATGCCAACTTTCAACCTTTTCAGAGTTCATTTGAAATGCTTTTCAATTTTAGGGTCTTGTAGCTCAAAATAATTAGTAAATGCATGAAAAATAAGAAATGAGTCATAAAGGATTGAAAAATGATGATGTGGCTTTGAATGGTGCATTTTGAACACACAAAAAGTCAGGAGTTCAAATAAGTTTTAAAAAATGAAATCCCTTTGTAACAGACGAGTTTCCGTATGAAATCCTTATACTTTGAAAGAGATTGTCCGTTTTGTACACGAAGTGCATCCAGTTTTTGCCGTAACCCTCTCAACTTTCTTGCACATGCTATGTGGATGAAAAATAACGCATGAAAAATAACAAATAAAATAAATAAGTAATTAGAAACAAAATAATATAAACTTTATTAAAATATATAAGTAGAAACAAAATAAAATAAACTTTAATAAAATTTATGAAACTAAAATTAAGAAAGTATTTTCTGCTCAAAACATTATAAGAAACCTCTACTATTATTGAAACTAATTCATATAAAATTGATGCAACTAAAATTATCAAAGTATTTTCTGTTCA
>NW_025228500.1:0-846 GCF_018294505.1 Triticum aestivum | reverse complement strand
CTTATTGCTCAAAATAATTAGTAAATGCATGAAAAATAACAAATGAAGTCAGAAAGGATTGAAAAATGATGATGTGGCTTTGAATGGTGCATTTTGAACACACAAAGAGTCAGGAGTTCAAATAAGTTTAAAAAATGAAATCCCTTTGTAACAGACGAGTTTCTGTATGAAATCCTGATACTTTGAAAGAGATTGTCCGTTTTGTACACGAAGTGTATCCAGTTTTTGCCGTAACCCTCTCAACTTTCTTGCACATGCTATGTGGATGAAATAATGATAGCATGCCAACTTTCAACCTTTTCAGAGTTCATTTGAAATGCTTTTCAATTTTAGGGTCTTATAGCTCAAAATAATTAGTAAATGCATGAAAAATAACAAATGAAGTTAGAAAGGATTGAAAAATGATGATGTGGCTTTGAATGGTGCATTTTGAACACACAAATAGTCAGGAGTTCAAATAAGTTTTAAAAAATGAAATCCCTTTGTAACAAACGAGTTTCCGTATGAAATCCTCATACTTTGAAAGAGATTGTCCGTTTTGTACATGAAGTGCATCCAGTTTTTGCCGTAACCCTCTCAACTTTCTTGCACATGCTATGTGGATGAAATGATGATACCATGCCTCAACCTTTTCAGAGTTCATTAGAAATGCTTTTCAATTTTAGGGTCTTATAGCTCAAAATAATTAGTAAATGCATGAAAAATAACAAATGAAGTCAGAAAGGATTGAAAAATGATGATGTGGCTTTGAATGGTGCATTTTGAACACACAAAAAGTTTTAAAAAATTAAATCCCTTTGTAACAGACGAGTTTCCGTATGAAATACTAATACTTTGAAAGAGATT
>NW_025228499.1:37864-52385 GCF_018294505.1 Triticum aestivum | reverse complement strand
TTTTTCTATACTTAGATATTGCTATGAGAATTATGAATATAATGCCGATATTGATGCATTTATTGAGGAAGTCTCCGCTGTCCAAGAAGAGACTAATATTTTGCAGGAGTCTATGGAAGAAGAAATTGATGAAACTGTGAGCTCATTGGATGAAAAAGATGTGAGGAGAGCGAAGAACAAAAGGAGAAAGAGCGGATTAGCTACCCGTGCCCACCTTCTAACGAGAGTAACTCTTCAACTCATACATTGTTTAATTCCCCTTCGTCCTTACCGAAGGATGATTGCTATGATAATTACTATGATCCCGTTGATTCTGTTGAAATATCCCTTTTTGATGATGCTTGCTATGCTTGTGGCCAAGATGCCAATATGAATTATGCTTATGAAGATGAACTTGCTATAGTCCTTATGTTAAACATGAAATTGTTTCTATTTCACCCACGCATGATAGTCATATTATCTTTTTGAATTCTCCAAACTACACTATATCGGAGAAGTTTGTGCTTATTAAGGATTATATTGATGGGTTTACTATTGCACATGATAATTTTGATAGATATAATATGCATGTGCTTACTGCTCCTACTTTCAATTATTATGAGAGAGGAACTATATCTCCACCTCTCTATGTTTCCAATATGATAAAATTGCAAGAAACTGCTTATACTATGCATTGGCCTTTACTATGTGTGCATGAATTGTTCTTTTATGACATACTGATGCATAGAAAGAGAGTTAGACTTTGTCATTGCTTGATATATGTTACTTTGTGCTCACTACTAAATTACAAATCATTGTTAATTGGCTTTGATATACCTTGGGATCCGGGTGGATCCATTACTTCAGCACTATATGCCTAGCTTAGTGGCATTAAAGAAAGCGCTGCCAGAGAGACAACCCGGAAGTTTTAGAGAGTCATTTAATTCTGTTGAGTGCTTTTATATAGTCTAAAAACATAAATAAATAAATATATAAATAGGGTAACCCAAAACTTTTCAAAAAGGAAAGTGAATGCGAGAAAGACGAGGGTTGTTAAAGTGGGAGCTAGCCTTGAACTTTGTTCATGCTCACGGAAACTTTGTGAACCTTGATTACAGAAACTTTTCAACAAAAATAATTATCCCCTTGTACAATTCCATTGTATTATAAAAATAATGTGCCAAGGTTTGCCTTTAGGATGTTTACAATGCTTGTTGGTTTGCACGGTGCAGGAGAGAAACTTTGCCTGTAGTGCGTGATTTTACATTTTCTACTGGAACATCAAACCGTTCTGATTATTTTTGCACTATCTTTCGATACAAATGTTTTATTTTTTATAATTTTGGTAGAATTTTGGGGGTATCAGAAGTATCGTGAATGTTCAGATTGCTACAGACTGTTCTGTTTTTGACAGATTCTGTTTTTTATGCATAGTTTACCTGTTTTGATGAAACTATCAATTTCTATCAGTGGATTAAGCCATGGAAAAGATATATTAAAGTATACACAATGAAAAAACAAAATATGAATTGGTTTGCAACAATACTTAGAGTAGTGATTTGCTTTATTATACTAACGGGTCTTACCGAGTTTTCTGTTGAAGTTTTGTGTGGATGAAGTGTTTGATCGAGGAGGTCTCGATATGAGGAAAAGGAAGAGAGGCAAGAGCTCAATCTTGGGGATGCCCAAGGAACCCCAAATAAATATTCAAGGAGACTCAAGCGTCTAAGCTTGGAGATGCCCCGGAAGGCATCCCCTCTTCCTTCAACAAGTATCGGTATGTTTTCGGATTCATTTCGTTCATGCGATATGTGCAAGTCTTGGAGCGTCTTTTGCATTTAGTTTTCACTTTTATTTTATGCACCATGATGGTATGAGATAGTCCTTGATTGATTTATAGAATACACATTGCACTTAACTTAAATCTTTTGAGTATGGCTTTATAGAATGCTTCATGTGCTTCACTTATATCTTTTGAAGTTTGGATTGCCTGTTTCTCTTCAAATAGAAAACCGCCATTTGTAGAATGCTCTTTTTCTTCACTTATATTTGTTAGAACATGGGCATAACTTTAGTAGAAAGAATTAAACTCTCTTGCTTCACTTATATCCATTTAGAGAGATGACAGGAATTGGTCATTCACATGGTTAGTCAAAAAATCCTACATAAAACTTGTAGATCACTGAATATGATATGTTTGATTCCTTGCAACAGTTTTGCGATATAAAGGTGGTGATATTAGAGTTGTGCTAGTTGAGTAATTGTGAAATTGAGAAAATACTTGTGTTGAGGTTTGCAAGTCCCGTAGCATGCACGTATGGTAACCGTTGTGTGACAAATTTGAAGCATGGGGTGTTTCTTTGATTGTCTTCCTTATGAGTGGCGGTCGGTCGGGGACGAGCGATGGTCTTTTACTACCAATCTATCCCCCTAGGTACATGCATAGTAGTACTTTTCTTCGAGGGCTAATAAACTTTTACAATAAGTATATGAGTTCTTTATGACTAATGTGAGTCCATGGATTATGCGCACTCTCACCCTTCCATCATTGCTAGCCTCTTCGGTACCGTGCATTGCCCTTTCTCACCTCGAGATCGGTGCAAACTTCGCCGGTGCATCCAAACCCGGTGATACGATACGCTCTATCACACATAAGCCTCCTTATATCTTCCTCAAAACAGCCACCATACCTACCTATTATGGCATTTCCATAGCCATTCCGAGATATATTGCCATGCAGCTTCCATCATCATCATATACATGACTTGACCATTTATTGTCCTATTGCTTTGCATGATCGTAAGATAGCTAGAATGATGTTTTCATGGTTTGTCCATTTTTTGATGTCATTGCTATGCAAGATCATTTCACATCCCGGTACACTACCAGAGGCATTCATATAGAGTCATATCTTTGTTCTAGATATGGAGTTGTAAGTAAATAAAGTGGGATGATCATCATTATTGGAGCATTGCCCCGTTGAGGAAAGGATGATGGAAGCAATGATTCCTTCACAAGTTGGGATGAGTCTCCGGACTTTATGAAAAATAAAAGAGGCCAAAGAAGCCCAAATAAAAAAAGAGACCAAAGAAGCCCACCAAAAAAATAATAAGAAAACAAAATAAAAAAGAGAAAATAAAAAAACTGAGAGAAAAAGAGAGAAGGGGCAATGTTACTATCGTTTTACCACACTTGTGCTTCAGAGTAGCACCATGTTCTTCATATAGAAAGTCTCTTGAGTTATCACTTTCATAAGCTAGTGGGAATTTTCATTATAGAACTTGGCTTGTATATTCCGATGATGGGCTTCCTCAAATGCCCGAGGTCTTCATGAGCAAGCAAGTTGTATGCACACCCACTTAGTTTCCAGTTTGAGCTTTCATACACTTATAGCTCTTAGTGCATTCGTTGCATGGCAATCCCTACTCCTCACATTGACATTAATTGATGGGCATCTCCATATCCCGTTGATTAGCCATGTTGATGTAAGACTTTCTACCTTTTTATCTTCTCCACATAAACCCCCACCATCATATTATATTCCACCTATAGTGCTATATCCATGGCTTGCACTCATGTATTGCGTGAGGGTTGAAAAGGCTGAAGCGCGTTAAAAAGTATGAACCAATTGCTCGGCTTGTCATCGGGGTTGTGCATGATGGGAGCATTTTGTGTGACGAAAATGAAGCATGGACAAACCATATGATTTTGTAGGGATAAGCTTTCTTTGGCTATGTTATTTTGATAAGACATAATTGCTTGGTTGGCATGCTTGAAGTATTATTGTTTTTATGTCAAATCATAGACTATTGCTTTGAATCACTCGTGTCATGATCAAGATTATGCTAGGTAGCATTCCACATCAAAAATTATCTTTTTATCATTTACCTACTCGAGGACGAGCAGGAATTAAGCTTGGGGATGTTGATACGTCTCCGTTATATCTATAATTTTTGATTGTTCCATGACAATATTATTCAACTTTCATATTCTTTTGGCAACTTTTTATACTATTTTTTGGACTAACATGTTGATCCAGTGCCCAGTGTCAGTTCCCGTTTGTTGCATGTTTTATGTTTCGCAGAAAACCCATATCAAACGGAGTCCAAACGGGATAAAAATGGATGGAGAATATTTTTTGGAATATTTATGATTTTTTGGAGGAAGAATCAACGCGAGACGATGCCCGAGGGGGCCACGAGGCAGGGGGCGCGCCCCTGACCCTCGTGGGCACCCCGTAAGGCGGTTGCTTCTCTTCTTTTGCCGCAAGAAAGATAATTTTCAGAGAAAAATCTGGGCGAAAGTTTCAATCCAATCGGAGTTACGGCTCTCTGGATATATAAGAAACGGTGAAAGGGTAGAATCTGAGAACGCAGAAACAGAGAGAGACAGAGAGACAGATCCAATCTCGGAGGGGCTCTCGCCTCTCCCACGCCATGGAGACCATGGACTAGAGGGAAAACTCCTCTCCCATCTAGGGAGAAGGTCAAGAAATAAGAAGAAGAAGAAGGGGGGCTCTCTCGCCCTTGCTTATGGTGGCGCCGGAACGCTGCCGGGGGCCATCATCATCACTGCGATCTACACCAACATCTCCATCACCTTCCCCCATCTATATTCTGCGGTCCACTCTCCCGCAACCCGCTGTACCCTCTACTTGAACATGGTGCTTTATGCTTCATATTATTATCCAATGATGTGTTGCCATCCTATGATGTCTGAGTAGATTTTCATTGTCCTATTGGTGATTGATGAATTGCTATGATTGGTTTAATTTTCTTGTGGTTATGTTACTATCCTATTGTGTCCTCCGTCTCACACAAGCGTGAGGGATTCCCGCTGTATGGTGTTGCAATACGTTCATGATTCGCTTATAGTGGGTTGCTTGAGTAACAGAAGCATAAACCAGAGTAAGGGGGTTGTGGCGTATGGGATAAAGGGGACTTGATGCTTTAATGCTATAGTTCGGTTTTACCTTAATGATCTTTAGTAGTTATGGATGCTTGCTAGAGTTCCAATCATAAGTGCATATGATCCAAGAAGATAAAGTATGTTAGCTTATGCCTCTCCCACATAAAACTTGCTATCGGTCTAGTAAAGTAGTCAATTGCTTAGGGACAATTTCACAACTCCTACTACCACTTTTCCACACTCACTATATTTAATTTATTGCTTCTTTACCTAAACAGCCCCTAGTTTATATTTACGTGCTTTTTATTATCTTGCAAACCTATCCTATCACCTACAAAGTACTTGTAGTTTCATACTTGTTCTAGGTAAGGCAAACACTAAGCGTGCGTAGAGTCGTATTAGTGGCAGATAGAACTTGAGAGAATATTTGTTCTACCTTTAGATCCTCGTTGGGTTTGACACTCTTACTTATCGAAAGAGGCTACAATTATCCCCTACACTTGTGGATTATCAAACCCATGATAAAGAATTGCCTAGTAAGGATGAAATTATTGGTCTTGCTTCGTACCTCCTACTGATCCTTTAGAACAATATTTGCTAGACCATGAAAATGATATATTTATGAATGAAAGAAGGGAAATAGATAAGGTATTCTTTAAACAGGGTCCTATTTTGAAACACAACCTGCCTGTTGAAATCTTAGGAGATCCTCCACCACCCAAGGGTGATCCCGTGTTTGAGCTTAAACCATTACCTGATACTCTTAAATATGCTTATCTTGATGAAAATAAGATATATCCTGTTATTATTATTGCCAAACTTTCAGAGCAAGAAGAGAATGATTATTGAAAACTCTGAAGAAGCACCATGCTGCTATTGGATATACCGTTGATGGTCATTAGTCCTACTCTATGCCAACACAAAATAAAATTGGAGGAAGACGCCAAACCAGTTGTTGATCACCAACGACGGTTAAATCCTAAGATGAAAGAAGTGGTAAGAAAGGAAATACTAAAGCACCTTGAGGCAAGTATAATTTATCTCGTTGCTGATAGTCAGTGGGTAAGTCCTGTCCATTGTGTCCCTAAGAAGGGAGGTATTACTGTCATTCCTAATGATAAAGATGAATTGATCCCGCAAAGAATTATTACAGGTTATAGGATGGTAATTGATTTACGCAAATCAATTAAAGCTACTAAAAAAGATCATTACCCTTTACCTTTTATTGATCAAATGCTAGAAAGACTATCTAAACATACACATTTTTGCTTTCTAGATGGTTACTCTGGTTTCTCTCAAATACATGTGTCAGCGGAGGATCAAGAAAAGACCACTTTTACTTGCCCTTTCGGTACCTTTGCTTATATATGTATGCCTTTTGGTTTATGTAATGCACCTGCTACCTTTCAAAGATGCATGATGGCTATATTATCTGACTTTTGTGAAAAGATTTGTGAGGTATTCATGGATGATTTCTCCGTTTATGGATCCTCTTTTGATGATTGTTTGAGCAACCTGGAACGAGTTTTGTAGAGATGTGAAGATACTAGTCTTGATTTGAATTGGGAGAAGTGCCACTTTATGGTTAATGAAGCCATTTTCTTGGGGCATAAAATTTTTGAAAGAGGTATTGAAGTAGATAAAGCTAAGGTTGATGCTATTGAAAAGATGTCGTGTCCTAAGGACATTAAAGGTATAAGAAGTTTCCTTGGTCATGCCGGGTTTTATAGGAGGTTCATTAAGGACTTTTCTAAAATTTCTAGGCCTCTGACTAATCTATTACAAAAAGATATTCTTTTTGTCTTTGATAATTGGTAGAAGCATTTGAAATACTTAAGAAAGCTCTGATTTCTGCACCTATTGTTCAGCCACCTGATTGGAATTTACTTTTTGAAATTATGTGTGATGCTAGCGATTGTGTTGTAGGTGTTGTTCTAGGACAAAGAGTTGATAAGAAACTAAAAGTTATTCAATATGCTACTAAAACTATAGACACTGCACAGAGAAATTATGCTACTACTGAAAAAGAATTCTTAGCAGTTGTATTTGCTTGTCATAAGTTCAGACCTTATATTGTTGATTCTTATGTAACTATTCACACTGATCATGCTGCTTTTAAATATCTCATGGAAAAGAAAGATGCTAAACCTAGACTTATTAGATGGGTTCTTTTGCTACAAGAATTTGATTTGCATATTATTGATAGAAAGGGAGCTGAGAACCCCGTTGCAGACAACTTGTCTAGGTTAGAGAATGTTCTTGATGACCCACTACCTATTGATGATAGCTTTCCTGATGAACTATTAGCTGTCATAAATGCTTCTCGTACTCCTCCATGGTATGCTGATTATGCTAATTACATTGTTGCTAAATTTATACCACCTAGTTTCACATACCAGCAAAAGAAAAAGTGTTTCTATGATTTAAGACATTACTTCTGGGATGACCCACACCTTTATAAAGAAGGAGTAGCTGGTGTCATTAGACGTTGTGTACCTGAGCATGAAGAGGAATAGATCCTACGAAAGTGTCACTCTGAGGAATATGGAGGGCACCACGCTGGAGATAGAAATGCACATAAGGTATTGCAATCCGGTTTTTATTGGCCTACTCTCTTCAAAGATGCCCGTAAGTTTGTCTTGTCTTGTGATGAATGTCAAAGAATTGGTAATATTAGTAGACGTCAAGAAATGCCTATGAATTATTCTCTTGTTATTGAACCGTTTGATGTTTGGGGCTTTGATTATATGGGACCTTTTCCTGCCTCTAATGGATATACACATATTTTAGTTGTTGTTGATTACGTTACAAAGTGGGTAGAAGTTATTCCAACTAGTAGTGCTGATCATAGCACTTCTATTAAGATGCTTAAAGAAGTTATTTTTCCAAGGTTTGGAGTCCCTAGATATCTCATGACTGATGGTGGTTCACATTTTACTCATGGTGCTTTTCGTAAAATGCTTGCTAAGTTTGATGTTAATCATAGAATTGCATCTCCTTGTCACCCACAGTCCAGTGGTCGAGTAGAATTGAGTAAAAGAGAGCTCAAATTAATTTTGCAAAGAACTGTTAATAGATCTAGAAAGAATTGGTCCGAGAAACTTGATGATGCATTATGGGCCTATAGAACGGCATATAAAAATCCTATGGGTATGTCTCCGTATAAAATGGTTTATGGAAAAGCATGTCACTTACCTCTCAAACTTGAACATAAGTCATATTGGGCTATTAAAGAGCTCAATTATGATTTCAAACTTGCCGGTGAGAAGAGGTTATTTGACATTAGCTCACTTGATGAATGGAGAAGACAAGCCAATGAGAATGCCAAGCGGTTTAAAGAAAAAGTTGAAAGATGGCATGACAAGAGGATACAAAAGCATGAGTTTAACGTAGGTGATTATGTGTTGCTTTTCAACTTTCCTTTAGGATTTTTGCAGGAAAACTTCTCTCTAAATGGGAAGGTCCTTACGTTATCGAGGAGGTCTATCGTTCCGGTGCCATAAAAATCAACAACTTCGAAGGCACAAATCCGAAGGTGGTGAACGGTTAAAGAATCAAACATTATATCTCAGGTAATCCTATAAATGTTGAAACTAATGTTATTGAAACCATAACCCCAGAGGAATACATAAGGGACACTTTCCAGAACGTTTCAGACTCTGAAAAGGAATAGGTATGTGGTACGATAAGTAAAACGACTCCAAAACAATTATAATAACATTTTTTCTCTGTTTTGGAATATTTCAGAAAATAGGAAAATAAGAAGTAGTCCATGAAGGACATGAGGCGTCCGCGAGGGTGGAGGGCACGCCCTACCCTACTGGGCGCGCCCCCTGCCTCGTGGGCACCCCGTGTGCTCTCTGGACTCCATTTTCTTGCATGATACTTCTTTTGGTCAGTAAAAATTCATTATATAATCTCCCGAAGGTTTTGACCACCGTATCACGCAAAAATCTTCTGTCTTTGTTTTGAGCTGTTTTTCTGACAAATCTACAGCACCTTGACGTCTTCAAGCGCTCCCAAGGACAATTTTTTCGAGAGGGTCATCAACCCCTATCTCACGGAGGTGCTGCATCACCCTCAAACCATTGAGATGCGTGAGGGGGTGATGCACATCCGTGATGTGGAAGGACCAAGGAGTACCGGAAGCGTGGAGACAAAGCTCGAAGTAATGGAACAACAAGTTTTCAAGTGCCAAGGGATGGTGGAGCGGGGACTTAACACCAACCAGATGATGATCGCGGAGTTCACCAACAACCACAAGATGGATGCCAGGAACATTGGGGAGACCATCTTCAAGCTTCATGAGAAAATCGAGCACCTCCAAGCCCAGATCTATGACCTGCAAAACCAAAACTGTGAGTATGAATATAGATTCAAGAGGATGAGTATGGCTGCAGATTTGAGGATCCGGAGACTCGATCATCCTTCTATACATGACTTGAGCATTTATTGTCATATTGCTTTGCATGATCGTAAGATAGCTAGAATGATGTTTTCATGGTTTGTCCGTTTTTTGATGTCATTGCTATGCAAGATCATTTCACATCCCGGTACACTACCAGAGGCATTCATATAGAGTCATATCTTTGTTCTAGATATGGAGTTGTAAGTAAATAAAGTGGGATGATCATCATTATTGGAGCATTGCCCCGTTGAGGAAAGGATGATGGAAGCAATGATTCCTTCACAAGTTGGGATGAGTCTCCGGACTTTATGAAAAATAAAAGAGGCCAAAGAAGCCCAAATAAAAAAAGAGACCAAAGAAGCCCACCAAAAAAATAATAATAAAACAAAATAAAAAAGAGAAAATAAAAAAAACTGAGAGAAAAAGAGAGAAGGGGCAATGTTACTATCGTTTTACCACACTTGTGCTTCAGAGTAGCACCATGTTCTTCATATAGAAAGTCTCTTGAGTTTCACTTTCATATACTAGTGGGAATTTTCATTATAGAACTTGGCTTGTATATTCCGATGATGGGCTTCCTCAAATGCCCGAGGTCTTCATGAGCAAGCAAGTTGTATGCACACCCACTTAGTTTCCAGTTTGAGCTTTCATACACTTATAGCTCTTAGTGCATCCGTTGCATGGCAATCCCTACTCCTCACATTGACATTAATTGATGGGCATCTCCATATCCCGTTGATTAGCCGTGTTGATGTAAGACTTTCTACCTTTTTGTCTTCTCCACATAAACCCCCACCATCATATTATATTCCACCTATAGTGCTATATCCATGGCTTGCGCTCATGTATTGCGTGAGGGTTGAAAAGGCTGAAGCGCATTAAAAAGTATGAACCAATTGCTCGGCTTGTCATCGGGGTTGTGCATGATGGGAGCATTTTGTGTGACGAAAATGAAGCATGGCCAATCCATATGATTTTGTAAGGATAAGCATTCTTTGGCTATGTTATTTTGAGAAGACATAATTGCTTGGTTGGCATGCTTGAAGTATTATTGTTTTTATGTCAAATCATAGACTATTGCTCTGAATCACTCGTGTCATGATCAAGATTATGCTAGGTAGCATTCCACATCAAAAATTATCTTTTTATCATTTACCTACTCGAGGAAGAGCAGGAATTAAAATTGGGGATGTTGATACGTCTCCGTTGTATCTATAATTTTTGATTGTTCCATGCCAATATTATTCAACTTTCATATTCTTTTGGCAACTTTTTATACTATTTTTTGGACTAACATATTGATCCAGTGCCCAGTGTCAGTTCCCTTTTGTTGCATGTTTTATGTTTCGCAGAAAACTCATATCAAACGGAGTCCAAACGGGATAAAAATGGACGGAGAATATTTTTTGGAATATTTATGATTTTTTGGAGGAAGAATCAACGCGAGACGATGCCCGAGGGGGCCACAAGGCAGGGGGCGCGCCCCTGACCCTCGTGGGTACCCCGTAAGGCGGTTGCTTCTCTTCTTTTGCCGCAAGAAAGCTAATTTTCAGATAAAAATCTGGGCGAAAGTTTCAATCCAATCGGAGTTACGGATCTCTGGATATATAAGAAACAGTGAAAGGGTAGAATCTGAGAACGCAGAAACAGAGAGAGACAGAGAGACAGATCCAATCTCGGAGGGGCTCTCGCCTCTCCCACGCCATGGAGACCATGGACTAGAGGGAAAACTCCTCTCCCATCTAGGGAGAAGGTCAAGAAATAAGAAGAAGAAGAAGGGGGGCTCTCTCGCCCTTGCTTATGGCGGCACCGGAACGCTGCCGGGGGCCATCATCATCACTGCGATCTACACCAACATCTCCATCACCTTCCCCCATCTATATTCTGCGGTCCACTCTCCCGCAACCCGCTGTACCCTCTACTTGAACATGGTGCTTTATGCTTCATATTATTATCCAATGATGTGTTGCCATCCTATGATGTCTGAGTAGATTTTCATTGTCCTATTGGTGATTGATGAATTGCTATGATTGGTTTAATTTTCTTGTGGTTATGTTACTATCCTATTGTGTCCTCCGTCTCACACAAGCGTGAGGGATTCCCGCTGTATGGTGTTGCAATACGTTCATGATTCGCTTATAGTGGGTTGCTTGAGTAACAGAAGCATAAACCCGAGTAAGGGGGTTGTGGCGTATGGGATAAAGGGGACTTGATGCTTTAATGCTATAGTTGGGTTTTACCTTAATGATCTTTAGTAGTTATGGATGCTTGCTAGAGTTCCAATCATAAGTGCATATGATCCAAGAAGATAAAGTATGTTAGCTTATGCCTCTCCCACATAAAACTTGCTATCGGTCTAGTAAAGTAGTCAATTGCTTAGGGACAATTTCACAACTCCTACCACCACTTTTCCACACTCACTATATTTAATTTATTGCTTCTTTACCTAAACAGCCCCGAGTTTATATTTACGTGCTTTTTATTATCTTGCAAACCTATCCTATCACCTACAAAGTACTTGTAGTTTCATACTTGTTCTAGGTAAGGCAAACACTAAGCGTGCGTAGAGTCGTATTAGTGGCAGATAGACCTTGAGAGAATATTTGTTCTACTTTTAGATCCTCGTTGGGTTTGACACTCTTACTTATCAAAAGAGGCTACAATTATCCCCTACACTTGTGGATTATCAAACCCATGATAAAGAATTGCCTAGTAAGGATGAAATTATTGGTCTTGCTTCGTACCTCCTACTGATCCTTTAGAACAATATTTGCTAGACCATGAAAATGATATATTTATGAATGAAAGAAGGGAAATAGATAAGGTATTCTTTAAACAGGGTCCTATTTTGAAACACAACCTGCCTGTTGAAATCTTAGGAGATCCTCCACCACCCAAGGGTGATCCCGTGTTTGAGCTTAAACCATTACCTGATACTCTTAAATATGCTTATCTTGATGAAAATAAGATATATCCTGTTATTATTATTGCCAAACTTTCAGAGCAAGAAGAGAATGATTATTGAAAACTCTGAAGAAGCACCATGCTGCTATTGGATATACCGTTGATGGTCATTAGTCCTACTCTATGCCAACACAAAATAAAATTGGAGGAAGACGCCAAACCAGTTGTTGATCACCAACGACGGTTAAATCCTAAGATGAAAGAAGTGGTAAGAAAGGAAATACTAAAGCACCTTGAGGCAAGTATAATTTATCTCGTTGCTGATAGTCAGTGGGTAAGTCCTGTCCATTGTGTCCCTAAGAAGGAAGGTATTACTGTCATTCCTAATGATAAAGATGAATTGATCCCGCAAAGAATTATTACAGGTTATAGGATGGTAATTGATTTACGCAAATCAATTAAAGCTACTAAAAAAGATCATTACCCTTTACCTTTTATTGATCAAATGCTAGAAAGACTATCTAAACATACACATTTTTGCTTTCTAGATGGTTACTCTGGTTTCTCTCAAATACATGTGTCAGCGGAGGATCAAGAAAAGACCACTTTTACTTGCCCTTTCGGTACCTTTGCTTATATATGTATGCCTTTTGGTTTATGTAATGCACCTGCTACCTTTCAAAGATGCATGATGGCTATATTATCTGACTTTTGTGAAAAGATTTGTGAGGTATTCATGGATGATTTCTCCGTTTATGGATCCTCTTTTGATGATTGTTTGAGCAACCTGGAACGAGTTTTGTAGAGATGTGAAGATACTAGTCTTGATTTGAATTGGGAGAAGTGCCACTTTATGGTTAATGAAGCCATTTTCTTGGGGCATAAAATTTTTGAATGAGGTATTGAAGTAGATAAAGCTAAGGTTGATGCTATTGAAAAGATGTCGTGTCCTAAGGACATTAAAGGTATAAGAAGTTTCCTTGGTCATGACGGGTTTTATAGGAGGTTCATTAAGGACTTTTCTAAAATTTCTAGGCCTCTGACTAATCTATTACAAAAAGATATTCTTTTTGTCTTTGATAATTGGTAGAAGCATTTGAAATACTTAAGAAAGCTCTGATTTCTGCACCTATTGTTCAGCCACCTGATTGGAATTTACTTTTTGAAATTATGTGTGATGCTAGCGATTGTGTTGTAGGTGTTGTTCTAGGACAGAGATTTTTGCAAAAGAATGATTCAAAAAACTTAGTTTTAGTTTTCCACAGAAAGCATTTCGGATCTACCGATTTTCAAACTCGGTGATACCGAAGCAGTTTTGGAACCTGAACTAGTGAACTCGGTAAGACCGAGTCACAGTTCGGTGGCCCCGAGACTGCTAGGGTTTCACAAAGTTCTAAAATTGGTCACACTGATTTGTAATTCTCGGTCATACCGAGACTTACTATTGCAATGGCGTTAGCCAAATTGGTGGGACCGAGTTTTTTAACTCGGTGGGTCCGAGATGGTTTCGGCGGAAACCTAACCCTAAATTTTCGAATCACATCTATTCTAAGGATCGTTTTGACTGGATAGGAGTGTTTCAATCGTGGCAAGATGCATTACGAACACAATGTGCTGAGAATCAGACGAGGATAGCACTGTGATCGAGTTCATACCCTAGCTTGGCGATGAACTCGCTACGGCGGCAACGGTGGAGAAGAATTCCGTTGACAGCGGCGGAGACCAGCGACAGGAGGCGGCTGGCGACGAAGTCGACGATCCGTAGGCCTAGTAGGCAGAGCGAGCTATGCGCGGGTGAGGAGTTTTGGAGAAAGTTTTCCAAAATTGGCCCATGAGTATATATAGCCCGACACTGTCGGTGTGACCGAGTGGAACAACTTGGTGGCACTGAGATGCATAACTGTTAACAGTTACAGCAACTCGGTGTGACCGAAAAGTTCAAATCGGTTGCACCGAGATGGAAAACCTAGATCAACTTAGTGATCTCGGTAGGACCGAAGTGGAGGAATCGGTCAGACCGAAAATCACAAAGAAGTTTTGGAAGTTTAAGTCTATGACGAATCGGGGATTCTGAGTGCTCGTACCACCGAGTGGTTCGAATCTGACTTGATCAAATTTTGTGATGTAGCATGAATAGAGTTTGAGACGAGAAAAGCATAGATAGCTAGAGAAGGTTCTTAGGCATTCTTGTCCATCCACTTGGCCAAAGAAAAAGAATCCAATCAATCAAAACAACAAGTGGATGTCCTCGAATGAGCAAAATATGCAACCAACATGCTCACACAATAAAATGACAAATGAAATATGTGACAAGTATGCACA
>NW_025228499.1:31437-37370 GCF_018294505.1 Triticum aestivum | reverse complement strand
TGCTTGATGAAGTAGAACTTGACGTAGTCTTGGGAAACCACTTGACCAAGGCCTTAGGTGCTTCTTCAAATGCATCAATCTCCTCTTAAAGCTTGTCCTTGCCTTTTTTCTTGTGGTCTTGTGGTGGAAGATCATCTTGTGCTTGTGTTCCCTTGAAGGAAGTAGGATCATACTTCTCTTGTTGAGGAACAAACTTCGTCTTGGGGTATTGATCTTCTTGCCACTCAACTCCACTGGCATTGAACTTTCATTCAAAACCAACACCTTGATTCTTCCGGTGCCTTCCTTGCTTGCATACAATTTCCTCGAATTGCTTACTCCCGGCAAGGCTCTTGTATACACCTTTCTCTATAATTCCCTTCAATAAGCTATTTTCTTGCTCAAGTATAACTTGGCTAAGAGAATCATTAGTGGAATCAAGAGAACTACTAGAAGCAACAATATTGGATTTAGCATTGTTATTGTTACTACTAGAGGAAGAATATTTCTTGTTCTTGTTACTAGAGTTGACTTGAGGCATGTAAGTAGATAAGAGTAAACGCTTGGCAATATAAGAAGAACTTTTCTTGCGAAGATCATCATTGATTGCCTTTAAGAACTCATGCTCTTGCTCAAGATTGAGTTTTTCAAAGCGTAACTTCTCATGAGCCCTTAAAAGTTCTTGATGATTTTCGAAGATAGTTTCATGAGCTAGCTTAAGAGTGTTTAGTTCTTTAGTTAGAAGCTCAATCTTCTCCTTATCATTGTCATTCGTTTTATCTTGTTTAGCATGATTAATTGACGTTTCATAATAGTATTCATCACTAGAGTTGTCAATAAGTAAATCATCATCACCTAGCAAGTCATCTTCATCACTATTGAAATCAACATACTCGGGATGAGTTACCTTATGGCCTTTAGCCATGAAGCATCTTCCAATTCCTTCATTTGGTGATTCAAATATGTCGTAGGAGTTGGTTGACACAAGTGCTAGACCGGCAACACCTTCATCTGGAGTATGTTCGGAGTCAGAGTGATAGCTTCTCTCAGAGTGATGTTCAGAGTCGGAACCGGATACCCATTCACCAACATGAGCTTGATGTCTTCGTTTTGTGTAGCTCTTTGATGACTTGTCCTTCCTTTCCGAATCCTTGCGTCTCCGTGAGGGTCTTCGTTCATAACGATCATCTCTACTCCTCTATATTGGTGGTGATTCTTCTCTTCTACTTCTTCTTTTTGGAGAATCTTCTCTTCTTTTGTAGGGTGCCGTACACTCATTGGAATAGTGTCCGGGTCTCCCAGAATTGTAGAAATTGCGCTCTCGACTGGAAGATCTTTTGTCATTGTAGGACCTTGACTTAGAGCTTCTTTCTTTGCTTCTACTCTTGTAGAATTTGTTGAAATTCTTCACCATTAAGCTCAATTCTTCATTGAAGGTTTGTTTCTCACTTGATGATGTGGGGGCTTCACATGAGGCTTTGTAAGCACCACTTGACATCTCATGAGCAACAATTCTACCAATGACCTCCTTTGGCTTGAGATTCTTGTAATTGGGCATCATTTGAATCAATGGGCACACGGTATCATATTTTCCATCCAATGCTCTTAGGATTTCCTTGATGATGAATCTGGCGGTCATCTCTTCACTTCCTAAGACGGCAATCTCATTTGTGATAAGAGCAAGCCTAGAGTACATTTCAGCGACACCTTCACCATCCTTCATTTTGAACTTGTCAAGCTGACTTTGGAGCACATCCAACTTGGATTCTTTGACGGAGTCGGTACCTTCATGCATATCAATCAAAGTGTCCCAAATTTCCTTTGCATTCTCAAGACGGCTGATTTTGTTGAATTCTTCGGGGCACAAGCCATTGAAGAGGATATCACAAGCTTGAGCGTTGTATTGCAGCATCTTCAACTCATCCGCGCTAGCTTTGCGGTTCGGTTTTATCCCATCAAAGAATTCACCTTGCAAGCCAATACAAACAATAGCCCAAACAGCGGGCTATGTCTGAGAATATGCATTTTCATCTTATGCTTCCAACTAGCAAAATTTGTGCCATCAAAGTAAGGATCTCTACGGTGATAATTTCCCTCGCTAGACGCCATACTCTCCTAGGTTGTGAAACCAAGGCTATGATCACCAAAAGCTATGGAAATCAAAGCAAATGGAGATCAAAGCTCTAATACCACTTGTAGGACCTTGAAGTATGTCTAGAGGGGGGGTGATTAGACTACTTGACCAATTAAAAACTTAACCTTTTCCCCGTTTTAGAGTTTGGCAGATTTTAGCAATCTTTGGACAAGTCAAGCAATCATCAAAAATTCAAGCAAGCATGCAAAGAGTATATAGGCAGCGGAAATTAAAGCATGCAACTTGCAAGAAAGTAAAGGGAAGGGTTTGGAGGATTCAAACGCAATTGGAGACACGAATGTTTTTGTCATGGTTCCGATAGGTGGTGCTATCGTACATCCACGTTGATGGAGACTTCAACCCACAAAGGGTAACGGCTGCGTGAGTCCACGGAGGGCTCCACCCACTAAGGGTCCATGAAGAAGCAACCTTGTATATCCCACCATGGTCGTCGCCCACGAAGGACTTGCCTCACTAGCGATAGATCTTCACGAAGTAGGCGATCTCCTTGCCCTTACAAACTCCTTGGTTCAACTCCACAATCTTGTCGGAGGCTCCCAAGTGACACCTAGCCAATCTAGGAGACACCACTCTCCAAGAAGTAACAAATGGTGCGTTTATGATGAACTCCTTGCTCTTGTGCTTCAAATGATAGTCTCCTCAACACTCAACTCTCTCTCATAGGATTTGGATCTGGTGGAAAGAAGATTTGACTGGAAAGCAACTTGGGGAAGGCTAGAGATCAAGATTCATATGATAGGAATGGAATATCTTGGCCTCAACACATGAGTAGGTAGTTCTCTCTCAGAACTGGTAAGTTGGAAGTGTAGGTTTGTTCTGATGGCTCTCTCCACGAATGAAGAGTAGGTGGAGGTGTATATATAGCCTCCACAAAATCTAACCGTTACACACAATTTACCAATCTCGGTGGGACCGAATCAACAAACTCGGTCGGACCAATTTAGTAAACCTAGTGACCGTTCAGATTTTCGGTGGGACTGACATGCAACTCGGTTGGACCGATATGGTTAGGGTTAGGGCATAAAGTAATCTCGGTGAGACCGATTACACAAACTCGGTGAGACCGATTTTGGTAATTAGCTAACCAGAGAGTTGGTCAGGTGAACTCGGTGGGACCGATTCGCTCTTTTCGGTGAGACCGAAATGTTACGAAAAGGAAACAGAGAGTTTACATTGCAATCTCGGTGGGACCGATCGCTCACTTCGGTTAGACCGAAACGTTATGAAGGGAAACAGAGAGATTACAATCCCATCTCGGTGAGACCGAGATCCCTATCGGTGAGACCGATTTGCCTAAGGTTTGTGACAGTGGCTATGACATTTGAACTCGGTGGCGCCGGATAGAAAGAATCAGTGTGACCGATTTTGACTTTAGGTATAGGTCATATGAGGATGTGAGGAAGTAGTTGAGGGTATTTGGAGCATATCACTAAGCACATGAAGCAAGAGGCTCATTAAGCAACACTTCATCCCTCCTTGATAGTATTGGCTTTTCCTATAGACTCAATGTGATCTTGGATCACCAAAATGTAAAATGAAGAGTCTTGAGCTTTTGAACTTGAGCCAATACTTTGTCCTTGATATTTTGAGGGATCCACTTTCATCATCCATGCCATGCCATTCATTGAGATTTCCTGAAATAATAGTCTTGGAATAGCATTAGCTCAACGAGCTATATGTTGTTATGAATTACCAAAACCACCTAGGGATAGTTGCACTTTCAGAGACTGACTGGAAAAGGCATGCTTGGAGGTGAGATAATAATATGCAGGGACGGATATTCTTGGTCTCAAGCACACTACACAGTTCTACAGAACTCTACCTTGGTGACCCCTTATGTCGATGAACACAAGAACAGTCTGCGCTCCAAACACCCGGAGCAATGCGACGACTGGATTACATGTGAACACATCAGGACTTTCAATAGTTGGTTGGAAACACGTCTCAGAGGTGAAAACACTATTTGTGAGGAGTTGTACTCGTTGTCCAGGGGACCATCTTCGACTGTAATGATTTGGAAAGGATACGAGATAAATGGGAATACATTTTACACGATCGCCCAAGATCAAAAGAGCACCAACCAAAACATCGGTGTGCGCTTTGATACAGCCACCGAGAGGGGGAAGGACACATATTATGGTTACATAGTGGATATATGGGAACTTGACTACGGAGTAGATTTTAAGGTCCCTTTGTTTAAATGCAACTGGGTCAATCTGTCAGGAGGCGGGGTACATGTAGACCCACAGTACGGAATGATAACAGTGGATCTGAACAATCTTGGGTACACTGACGAACCGTTCGTCCTAGCCAATGATGTGGCATAGGTTATCTATGTGAAGGACATGACTACCAAACCGAGAAAAAGAAAAAAAATAAGGAAACGAATACATCATACGATGAGCCAAAGCGCCACATAGTTCTTTCAGGAAAAAGGGACATTGTGGGAGTGGAGGGCAAGACAGACATGTCCGAAGATTATGAAAAGTTTCATGAAATTCCTCCCTTCAAACTTAAGGCTAACCCAAGCATCCTGATAAATGATGAAGATTATCCATGGTTACGGCGCAATAAGGAAAGGACACAAGCATAGAAAAAGTGAAGACTTTGTCCACAACTATTATGATGATACCATGTCCACTTTCAACCTTTTCGTAGTTCATTTGAAATGCCTATTTTAACACACAAGTTTCCGTATGAAATCCTGATACTTCGAAAGAGATTGTCCATTTTGGACATGAAGTGCATCCAGTTTTTGCCGTAACCCACTCAAATTTCTTGCACATGCTATCTGGATGAAATGGTGATACCATGCCAAGTTCCAACCTTTTCAGAGTTCATTTGAAATGCTTTTCAATTTCAGGGTCTTATAGCTCAAAATAATTAGTAAATGCATGAAAATAACAAATGAAGTCAGAAAGGGTTGAAAATTGATGATGTGGCTTTGAATGGTGCATTTTGAACACACAAAAAGTCAGGAGTTCAAATAAGTTTAAACAAATGAAATCCCTGTGTAACAGATGAGTTTCCGTATGAAACCCTGATACATCGAAAGAGATTGTCCATTTTGTACATGAAGTGTATCCAGTTTTTCCCATAACCCTCTCAAGTTTTTAGCACATGCTATGTGGGTGAAATGATGATACCATGCCAACTTTCCACCTTTTCAGAGTTCATTTGAAATGCTTTTCAATTTCAAGGTCTTATAGCTAAAAAAACCAGTAAATGCTTTTATAAAATTCTAATAGCAAAAGGAATCAAGTAAAAAGCTTTTATAAACCTCTAGTATTTTTAAACTAAAATTATATAAAATTTATGCAACTAAAATTATCAAAGTATTTTCTGTTCAAAACATGAAAAGCATAAATAATTATCATAAAGAATTTTTTGTTAGAAACTTTAGTAGAAAAAAGAATTGTCATAAAGATTTTTTTTGATAGAAACTAAAATAACAAAATCTGTTTTTCAATATAATGATAAAATGCAGTAATATTAAAGAGCAGGAAAAAGAATCACTCCAAATATATTTTTATAGTGAAGTTATTCACAAACTAGTGATTCACACAAATTTCAAAGAGTTAAATTTGGAAACTAATGGAGTAACAGAAAGATTATAATTATTCTGAGCTAAAATAAAAAATAAAAAAAATAAAGCAATAATCAAAAGAAAATAAATAATTCCCACCGCACCGCGCTGTGCGAGGCCTTTAGTCCCGGTTGGTGCCACCAACCGGGACTAAAGGGGTGCATTATTCCCAGTTGGTGGCACAAACCGGTACCAATGCCCCCCCTTTAGTCC
>NW_025228499.1:20374-30022 GCF_018294505.1 Triticum aestivum | reverse complement strand
AAAGTGTTTAATATAATTAGTTAGAAAAATAATAGAACTATAGTTAAACTAGTTTATTTTTAGTAAGTACTACTTTATTTTATTTATAGTAAGTGCTTAATATATAGTTGAACTAGCTAGTTGATTTAATAAACAATTTATTTTACTATAGTAGTAGTTTATTTTTAGTAAGTACTACTTTATTTATTTTATAGTAAGTGCTTAGTAGCTGAACTAGTTGATTTAATTAATAAAATTACATTATTTTACTATATATAGAAGTAGTTCCTGCATCGACGTCGACGATGCCTATCCCGCATCCTCGTCGTCGACTCGGCGGTGGAGGGCTGCTTGATCAGGGCCATGTCCGGGACTGGGCTCCGCCGGGCTGGTATTGGGAGGTGCTACCTTCCGGGGGGCGTAGGTTGGTGAGGAGCCAGCCCGTTGTTGACCCGATCCTTGTTTGGTGGCGGTCGCGTGGGCCAGTGATGGTGCCAAGGCTTCCGGACACCGCGGAGGTGGTACATCACCGTGTCAGCGAGGAGGACGAGCACGTCCGTCTCTACATGGTGGCGTTGGAGGGCATGTTCGATAATACCTGGCAGGTTCGTCAGGGATCTCACTGGAGCTATGATCCTGTGATGGTTCGTTATCTTTGGGTGTCCACCACCCGCGACGATACCCGTCGGGCGCTACGTTTCTAGCTGTATTAGCGATGCTATATGTATGATAGTATTCGAGGAGTATTCATGATAACGACGATGTACGGACACAAGAGATGATGTACTTTTGCTTATAATTGAATGCATGCTAATTTGAATACTACTTTATTTAACGATTTGGTTTTGCTTATTGAATGCTCATATTGGAAAAGTACTCCTACTTTGAATGCTAAAATTGAAGAGCACTCTATGGAGAAATCTAGGACCCCCTCCATCATTCACGCCATCATGGGGGTAGCTTCTCCTTCATTCCCGTGTGCTAGATAATTTGGTGTAATAATGCACTCGGGAATGAAAGGAGGAGCTAGCATCACCGATAGTCAACCCGTGATTAATAATAATGATCTAATTTAGGTTTTTTAGTACATATATTTAATTGTAGGCCGGAAATGTCGTACTCGGACGACGAAAACCGCCGGGGGGAGTGCGACTGGTGCCACGACGACCGAGGTATGTGCGATAGGTTCCTTGAGCTGGGCGAAGATCGGTGCTTCAGCATTAAGCTCGAGGAGACCTTCGATGTTGAAACGGTACGCAATGACGACAATAATTTTTTTCGTAATTAAGCACGACTTCAACTATTTTAACGTGTATTTTTCATCTTTTCCAATTCGACTAGCTTATCCCATGCTATGCAAGACGCTATGTCTTGGAGAGGAGGGGTTTTGAAGACCATGAAAGTATGGAAACCAAAAAATTCACTGAAGGACCCATCATGGTGTGGATTTTGAAGTAAAGTTGTACAATGCTGAGAGTGTAACCCATTTTGGTTGCAAAAATTGGGAAGCACTTTGCAAGATGTATGGTTTTGATGAGGGTATGCTTGTCACCATGGATCTTGGTGATCCTACAATCCAGCAAGACAATATGGACATTTGGGTCCTTGTGGATACACTTCCAATTCTTCCCCCATGTGAGCTTCTCAAACATAGTTATTAAGTAATTTATATTGTTTATTTCAAAATAGTTGACAGCTTATTTCCATTGACAGCTTATTTTTATTCTTCAAAGAATGTGCGGAAGATGGTAGACAAAACCCACTACACCGATGGCTCCAAATTAACTTATAAGGAGAAAAATCATCTGATCTCATTTTGTACTGATCTTGAGAATTACAATATCTACAATCGAACTCCTCAATATTATGGTCAATACGTGCCACTAGTGCACATGTTGAACTACGGTAACTACCATGGAGATACCCTGGTAAGATTTGTTACTATTACGACATCCGTGCATCTTTTTGCATACTTCTAAAACTAGTACATCATTGCTAACTACAAAGTTATTACTATATTTTTCAACAGATAATCCCGAATGATTGTGTGCCTCATCTGATGTATATGAACGGTCGCCTTGATGTTTTGAACATACAACCAGGTCGTCCTACGAATCTCAACTGTCCATACTGGATTTCTAAAAGAAGTGGAGACATGAC
This sequence comes from Triticum aestivum, assembly GCF_018294505.1. Lineage (NCBI taxonomy): Eukaryota > Viridiplantae > Streptophyta > Magnoliopsida > Poales > Poaceae > Triticum > Triticum aestivum. The sequence goes on along the minus strand of NW_025228499.1, from coordinate 27,883 downwards.
AATCAAAGAATGGAAAAAATGTATGGACAGTCGTAAGTCGCTTCTTTGAAACAAAAGGAAGCGAAGCAAAAGAATTGGAGACAGGGTGATCTCCATTCTTCATAATGGAGAGTCAGGGTCTATATTGTTTTATGCTATTTTACCTTAAGGGTGTTTAGGTCCTACCTGATACTGATGATCATGTGCTAAGAACAATTATGTAGGATTGGGTTCGATGACTATGAGGATGAAGATAGTATGACTTGTTATTAATAACGAGTAGAAGTTGTATGAAAATGCATGATTAGTAGGACTTGTTATTATATATGATGATGTATGATGCGAGCATGAGTTATTATATATCAGCGGGTGAAATGAACATAGCAGTAGCGTTGGTAAACCAAGGACGAAGATATAAGAGAGGACACTTCTCTCTATTATCTAGCTAATAACAACCTAAATTAACCCCCAAAACCCCAAAACCAGCCACTTAAAAAAAACCTCAGCTCTAGCCAGCTGCTGACGCGTGGAAGCCTTTTTGGTCCCGGTTTATGTCACCAAGCGGGACCAAAGGCCCCCTTGCCTGGGCTGCCCGCAGTGGCCACGTGGAGGCCCATCTGTCCAGGTTCGTGTAAGAACTGGGACTAAAGGGGGAGGGCACTAGTACCGACCTTTTTGTCTCAGTTCTTAAACCGGGACAAAAGGCCCTTACGAACCGGGACAAATGCCATGTTTTCTACTAGTGACAAGTGTGAACTACTCTGGAGATGGCTCCAACGGCTCTGGTACGGCCTGGCGATGCAGAGGGCTTTGGGGGTGGTGTTACGGCGGTGGGCGCTGGCCCTGGCGTGTCAGAGGAATGGTCGGAGGTGCGCGCGTCGGGGCGGCCGGCGCGCCTGCCTCCGGCGTCGTCTTCGGGCGTGGCAGCGTCTCCGGGCTGGTCGGGGAGCAGATTCTAGGTGTTGGCAGAGGTAAGCGATGGCGAGATCTCGGAGGCGGAGGACGACGAGGGCGCTTCTAGGCATGATGGCAGCGTGCTGCCATTGGTCGGAGTGTTCGTGGCACGGGCTGAGGAGCTTGGGGGATCTCTCAAAGCCGGATGGCCCAGCGCGTTCGCGCCCGGCGGCCGTGGTGCCTGACCAGGGGTGTCGTGCCGAGCATCGTGGCATGGCGCGTCATGGGCCTTGAAGGCACGGGCGTCACGGGCGACTGCAGGTGGAGAGGTGGCCTCGCCGTCGGCGGCTGCTTCTTCCCTGTGTGCTCTGGTGCCTGCGCCGGCATCGGAGGCAGTGCCCGTTGTCGTGGTAATAAGTCTGATAGTAAGTATAGGGGGTACAAATGAGGAGGCAAGGTCCTAGCTGCGTCAAGATTGTACGCAAGTGCTTACGAGTTCAGGCCCCTCTCGGAGGAGGTAAAAGCCCTACGTCTCGGTGCCCGGAGGCGGTCGACTGGATTATATGAGTGTGTGTTATAGGGGGTGCGAAGCCTTGTCCCAGAGGAGGGGGTGGCTTATATAGAGTGCGCCAGGACCCCGGCCATCCCCCGTTACCAAGAGTTCAATGTACATAAAGATGGGGCTTACTGATAACGCCAGCCATAAGTGCCTTTACTGACCTTAAAGACTACAGAGTGAATGCTTGACCGTTGCTGTTCTGAGTGACACCTGGTCGTCAGTAGGTCGAGTGGTTTCTTGTATGTCGAGTCATTGATTTGTCGTGTGACTTCAGGAAGGAGGGGTACCCGGGTGGTTGATTGGTCGAGTGGATTGCACTCAATGCCTTTATTGGGAACTCCCTGTTGTCTCTTGAGCTTCTTTGCTTCTAGGGTAGTGACCTTGGTTAGGGTGTATAGGTCAGGCCTATGACCGTACCCCAGGTTTATATCATCATCACCCAGGGCGGCGGTGTGATGACCCACAAGTATCGGGGATCTATCGTAGTCCTTTCGATAAGTAAGAGTGTCAAACCCTACGAGGAGCAGAAGGAAATGACAAGCAGTTTTCAGTAAGGTATTCTGTGCAAGCACTGAAATTGTAGGTAACAGATAGTTTTGTGATAAGATAATTTGTAACGGGTAACAAGCAATGAAAGTAAATAAGGTGCAGCAAGGTGGCCCAATCCTTTTTGTAGCAAAGGACAAGCCTGGACAAGTTCTTATAATGGGAAAAGCGCTCGAGAGGACACATGGGAATTATCGTCAAGCTAGTCTTCATCACGTTCATATGATTCACGTTCGTTACTTTGATAATTTGATATGTGGCTGGACTGGTGCTTGGGTGTTGTCCTTTCTTGGACAAGCATCCCACTTATGATTAACCCCTATTGCAAGCATCCGCAACTACAAAATAAGTATTAAGGTAAACCTAACCATAGCATGAAACATATGGATCCAAATCAGCCCCTTACGAAGCAACTTATAAACTAGGGTTTAAGCTTCTGTCACTCTAGCAACCCATCATCTACTTATTACTTCCCAATGCCTTACTCTAGGCCCAAATAATGGTGAAGTGTCATGTAGTCGACGTTCACATAACACCACTAGGGGAGAGACAACATACATCTCATCAAAATATCGAACGAATACCAAATTCAAATGGCTAATAATAGCAAGACTTCACCCATGTCCTCAGAAACAAACGTAACTACTCACAAATCATATTCATGTTCATAATAAAAGGGGTATTAATATGCATTAAGGATCTCAACGTATGATCTTCCACCTGATAAACCAACTAGCATCAACTACAAGGAGTAATCAACACTACTAGCAACCCACAAGTTCCAATCTGAGGTTTTGGTACAAAGATTGGATACAAGAGATGAACTAGGGTTTGAGAGGAGATGGTGCTGGTGAAGATGTTGATGGAGATTGACCCCCTCTGGGTGAGAGGGTCGTTGGTGATGACGATGGTGATGATTTCCCCCTCCCGGAGGGAAGTTTCCCTGGTAGAACAGCTCCGCCGGAGCCCTAGATTGGTTCTGCCAAGGTTCCGCCTCGTGGCAGCGGAGTTTCGTCTCGTAAGCTTGCTTATGATTTTTTCCATGGTAAAAGATTCATATAGCAGAAGATTGGCACCGAAGGGCCACCAGAGGGCCCATGAGGTAGGGGGGCGCGCCCCCACCCTCGTGGCCAAGGTGTGGGCCCCCTCTGGTGCTTATTTTGCTCAATAATTCTTATTAATTCGAAAAATGACTTTCGTGGAGTTTCAGGACTTTTGGAGTTGTGCAGAATAGGTTTCCAATATTTGCTCCTTTTCCAGCCCAGAATCCCAGCTGCCGGCATTCTCCCTCTTTATGTGAAACCTTGTAAAATAAGAGAGAATAGCCATAAGTATTGTGATATATCGTGTAATAACAGCCCATAATGCAATAAATATCAATATAAAAGCATGATGTAAAATGGACGTATCAACTCCCCCAAGCTTAAACCTCGCTTGTCCTCAAGCGGAAGCCGTTATCGAAAAATATGTCCACATGTTTAGAGATAGAGGTGTCGATAAAAATAAAATACGGACATGGGGGCATCATGATCATTCTTCTAACAATAACATATATATATATATATATATTGTCATATGATTTCTTATGCTCAAGTAACAATCTATTCACAATGTCAAGTATGAATCAGAAACTTCATTGAGAACTAACAAACTATAATCTCAGTCATTGAAGCAATTGCAATTTATCATAACATCGGAAAGAGTCAAGAATAGAGCTTTTTCGCGAGTCCACATGCTCAACTATCATTTAGTCTTCTACAATTGCTAACACTCACACAATACTTATGGTTCTGGAGTTTTAATCGGACACAGAGAAAGATAGGGGCTTATAGTGTTGCCTCCCAATGTTTCACCTCAAGGGTAATGTCAACAATAATAGTTCATGCTAACTGACATCCAATTGGATATATATGTCAGGATCTTTCCAACATGGGGTGCTTTCCAAAGGATAAAATGAAAAAGGGAAAGGTGAAGTCACCTTGACTCTTGCATAATGCAAAAGACATAAAGTAAAAGATAGGCCCTTCGCAGAGGGAAGCATAGGTTGTCATGTGCTTTTAGGGTTGGATGCACAAAATCTTAATGCAAAAGAATGTCAATTTATATTGCCACTTGTGATATGAACCTTTATTATGCAGTCCATCGCTTTTATTACTTCCATATCACACGATCGTATAAAACTTATTTTCTCCGCACTAATAAGTCATACATATTTAGAGAGCAATTTTTATTGCTTGCAACATGACAACTTACTTGAAGGATCTTACTCAATCCATAGGTAGGTATGGTGGACTCTCATGGCAAAACTGGGTTTAAGGATATTTGGAAGCACAAGTAGTATCTCTACGTGGTGCAAGGAATTTTGGCTAGCATGAGAGGGAAAGGAAAGCTCAACATGTTGGACGATCCATGACAATATACTTTAACTGAGAAGTGCCCATTAAGTTGTCTTCCTTGTCCAACATCAACTCTTTAGCATGTCATACTTAATGAGTGCTCACAATCAAAAAATATGTCCAAGATAGTATATTTATATGTGAAAACCTCTCTTTCTATATTACTTCCTATTAATTGCAACGATGACCAAGTCTATGTTTGCCAACTCTAAACAACTTTTAAGTATCATACTCTTTATGTGTGAAGTTTTACTATCCATAAGATCAATATGAACTCTTTTATTTATCTTCATTCTTTCTATTTTCTCAAGATCATAGCAAGATAGCAAAGCCCTTGACTCAACACTAATCTTTAGTATATAGCTCACAGACTCAATTACATAAAGGGATCACAAAGCAAAAATCAAAGCTAATTCATACCAAAACTTTATTCTACTAGATCAAGATATTAGCAAAAGGATCGAACTAAGTAAAATGATAAAGATAAGAGTGTGATGGTGATACGATACCGGGGGACCTCCCCCAAGCTTGGCAGTTGCCAAGGGGAGTGCCCATACCCATGTGATTATGTCCTCGGAGGTGGTGAAGAAGGGGTTGTTGGTGATGTAGGTTTCTTCCTTAATTTTCGCTTGATAATGGCATTTTGCTCCCTTAGATCATCGATCTCCCGCTCAAGGCTTAATATCTTTTTGCATAGTTCCTATTTGTTTTCCTGCAAGAGACGAAAAGGGATAAACTCGATCTTGGGCTTCTTTGCCCTATTAGGGAGGCTTGAATTTTTAAACTCCACAGGCATGTCCCCAGGTTGAGGTAATGGGACTTCATCTTTATCTGAGCTCGTCTCCTCCTTTCTCTTAGGCTCATAGTCTTCTTCTTCCTTAGTGGTCCAGCCACCATGCTCCAAGTCCTCGTAAACCTTAGGGTCTGCAAGGTAATCGGCCACATAGCTTTCTCCCTCCGAATCCTGGGACGACATATTGCTCTAATCTGCGGCAGAAACAGCTCGAAACAAAGACAGAGGATTTTTGCGTGATACGGTGATCAAAACCTTTGGGAGATTATATAATGAATTTTTACCGATCAAAAGAAGTATCGTGCAAGAAAACGGAGTCCGGAGAGCACACGAGGTGCCCACGAGGCAGGGGGCGTGCCCAGAAAGGTAGCACGCGCCCTCCACCCTCGTGGACGCCTCGTGTCCTTCCTGGACTACTTCTTATTTTCCTATTTTCTTAAATATTCCAAAACGGAGAAAAATTGCTATTAGAATTGTTTTGGAGTCGGTTTACTTACCATACCACATACCTATTCCTTTTCGGAGTTTGAAACGTTCTGGAAAGTGTCTCTTATGTATTCCTCCGTGGTTACGATTTCGATAATATTAGTTTCAAAATTTATAAGATTACCTGAGATATAATGTTTGATTCTTTGACCATTCACCACCTTCAGATTTGTGCCTTCGAAGTTGTTGATTTTTATGGCACCGGAATAGAGAGAAGTTTTCCTGCAAAAAATCTTAAATGAGAGTTCAATAACAACACATAGTCACCTACATTGAACTCACGCTTTTGTATCCTTTTGTCATGCCATCTTTTAACTTTTTCTTTAAACAGCTTCGCATTCTCATAGGCATCTATTCTCCATTAATCAAGTGAGCTAATGTCAAATAACCTCTTCTCACCAGCAAGTTTGAAATCATAATTGAGCTCTTTAATAACCCAATATGCCTTATGTTCAAGTTCGAGAGGTAAGTGACATGCTTTTCCAAAAACCATTTTATACGAAGACATACCCATAGGATTTTTATATGGATTTCTATAGGCCCATAATGCATCATCAAGTTTCTTGGACCAATTCTTTCTAGATCTATTAACAGTCTTTTGCAAAATTAATTTGAGCTCTCAATTACTCAACTCTACTTGACCACTAGACTGTGGGTGATATGGAGATGCAATTCTATGATTAACATCATACTTAGCAAGCATTTTACGAAAAGCACCATGAATAAAATGTGAACCACCATCAGTCATGAGATATCTAGGGTCTAGGGACTCCAAACCTCGGAAAAATAACTTCTTTAAGCATCTTAATAGAGGTGTTATGATCAGCGCTACTAGTTGGAATAGCTTCTACCCACTTAGTAACGTAATCAACAACAACTAAAATATGTCTATATCCATTAGAGGCAGGAAAAGGTCCCATATAATCAAAGCCCCAAACATCAAACGGTTCAATAACAAGAGAATAATTCATAGGAATTTCTTGACGTCTACTAATATTACCAACTCTTTGACATTCATCACAAGACAAGACAAACTTACGGGCATCTTTGAAGAGAGTAGGCCAATAAAAACCGGATTGCAATACCTTATGTGCAGTTCTATCTCCAGGATGGTGTCCTCCATATGCCTCGGAGTGAAACTTGCGTAGGATCTGTTCTTGTTCATGCTTAGGTACACAACGTCTAATAACACCATGTACTCCTTCTTTATAAAGGTGTGGGTCATCCCAGAAGTAATGTCTTAAATCATAAAAAACTTTTTCTTTTGCTGGTATGTGAAACTAGGTGGTATAAATTTAGCAAAAATGTAATTAGCATAATCAGCATACCATGGAGCAGTACGAGAAGCATTTATGACAGGTACTTTCTCATCAGGAAAGCTATCATCAATAGGTAGTGGGTCATCAAGAACATTCACAAACCTAGACAAGTTGTCTGCAACGGGGTTCTGAGCTCCCTTTCTATCAATAATATGCAAATCAAATTCTTGGAGCAAGAGGGCCCATCTAATAAGTCTAGGTTTAACATCTTTATTTTCCATAAGATATTTAATAGCAGCATGATCAGTGTGAATAGTTACTTTAGAACCAATAAAATATGGTCTGAACTTATCACAAGCAACTACAACTGCTAAGAACTCTTTTTCAGTGGTAGCACAGTTTCTCTGGGCAGTGTCTACAGTTTTACTAGCATATTGAATAACATTTAGTTTCTTATCAACTCTTTGACCTAGAATAGCACCTACGGCATAATCGCTAGCATCACACATAATTTCAATGGGTAAATTCCAATCAGGTGGCTGAACAATAGGTGCAGACATCAAAGCTTTCTTAAGTATTTCAAATGCTTCTACACAA
>NW_025228499.1:15516-20247 GCF_018294505.1 Triticum aestivum | reverse complement strand
AAGAAGAAGAAGAAGAAGAAGAAGAAGAAGAAGAAGAAGAAGAAGAAGAAGAAGAAGAAGAAGAAGAAGAAGAAGAAGAAGAAGAAGAAGAAGAAAGAGGAGAGGAGGAGAAGAAGAAAAGGAAAAAAGAGGGCACCCCGGGACGAGCGGGTTAATTATGGGGTTCCTCGGTGTCGATGTAACCTTAAATAGCAAGTATTGTCGGTGCGAGATACATGTGGTCGTCGGTGTCGAACACTACTTCCACGTCCCACAAGTAACACCGACGTCCGGCGTCCCAAAGCAACTGTTCTCAGTGTCGATGGCGGTCGAACACCATCGCGAATTTGTCTGGCAGCCTCTGCGATGATGATTAAAAGGCAAGTGTTGAAACTTGAAACACCCAAACCGACTCAAGTTGGTTTGGTTGTTTCAAATTTCAAAACTTGGCTTTAATCCTCATCGCAGAGGATGCCACACAAATTCGCGATGGTCTTCGACCGTCATCGTCCACGAGAACTATTGTTGCGAGATGCCGGGCGCCGGCTTCACTTGTGGGATGTGGATCTAGTGTTCAACACCGAGCGCCACATGTATCTCGCACCGATGATACTTGATATTTAGGGTTCCTCAGTGTCGATGGTACCCTAAACAGTAAGTATCGTCAGTGCGAGGTACATGTGGACGTCGGTGTCCAATACTACATCCACGTCCCACAAGTGACACAGGTGTCCTGCGTCCAGCAGCAACAGTTCTCGGCGTCGATGGCGGCCGAACACCATTGCACATTTGTCTAGTAGCCTCAGAGATGACGATTGAAAGCTAAGTGTTGAAACTTGAAACACCCAAACTAACTCAAGTCGATTTAGTTGTTTGAAATTTCAAAACTTGGCTTTAATCCTCATCGCAGAGGCTGCCAGATAAATTCACCAAGGTGTTCGGCGTCATCGGCCACCAGAACTATTTTGCGGGACGTGATACGTCTCCGTCGTATCTACTTTTCCAAAAACTTTTGCCCTTGTTTTGGACCCTAACTTGTATGATTTGAATGGAACTAACCCGGACTGACGCTGTTTTCAGCAAAATTGCCATGGTGTTGTTTTTGTGCAGAAAATGAAGATTCTCGGAATGTCCTGAAACTACACGGAACACCTTAGAAAAAATAAAGAAAAATCCTCGCAAAAGATGAAGACCAGGGGGCCCACACCCTGTCCACGAGGGTGGGGGCGCCCCCCCTGGGCACGCCCCCCTACCTCGTGGGCCCCCTGGTGGCCCTCCGACGCCAACTCCAACTCCATATATTGGCCTTCGGGGAGAAAAAAATCAGAGAGAAGAAATCATCACGTTTTAGGATACGGAGCCGCCGCCAAGCCCTAATCTCTCTCGGGAGGGCTGATCTGGAGTCCGTTCGGGGCTCCAGAGAGGGGGATTCGTCGCCGTCGTCATCATCAACCATCCTCCATCACCAATTTCATGATGCTCACCGCCGTGCTTGAGTAATTCCATCGTAGGCTTGCTGGACGGTGATGGGTTGGAAGAGATTTATCATGTAATCGAGTTAGTTTTGTTAGGGTTTGATCCCTAGTATCCACTATGTTCTGAGAATGATGTTGCTATGACTTTGCTATGCTTAATGCTTGTCACTAGGGCCCGAGTGCCATGATTTCAGATCTGAACCTATTATGTTTTCATGAATATATGTGAGTTCTTGATCCCATCTTGCAAGTCTATAGTCACCTGCTATGTGTTATAATCCGGCAACCCCAAAGTGACAATAATCGGAACCACTCCCGGTGATGACCATAGTTTGAGGAGTTCATGTATTCACTATGTGCTAATGCTTTGTTCCGGTTCTCTATTAAAAGGAGGCCTTAATATCCCTTAGTTTCCAATAGGACCCCGCTGCCACGGGAGGGTAGGACAAAAGATGTCATGCAAGTTCTTTTCCATAAGCACGTATGACTATATTCGGAATACATGCCTACATTACATTGATGAACTAGAGCTAGTTCTGTGTCACCCTATGTTATGATTGTTACGTGATGAACCACATCCGGCATAATTATCCATCTTTGATCCGGTGCGTACGAGTTTTCCATATACTGGTTCTCGCTTATTTACTTTTCCGTTGTTACTGTTACAATCACTACAAAATACCAAAAACATTACTTTTGCTGTCTTTACTTTTGTTACCGTTACTACCACTATCATCTTACTTTGCTACTAAACACTTTGCTGCAGATACTAAGTTTCCAGGTGTGGTTGAATTGACAACTCAGCTGCTAATACTTGAGAATATTCTTTGGCTCCCCTTGTGTTGAATCAACAAATTTGCGTTGAATACTCTACCCTCGAAAACTGTTGCGATCCCGTATACTTGTGGGTTATCAAGACCTTTTTCTGGCGCTGTTGCCGGGGAGCATAGCTCTATTCTTTGAGTCACTTGGGATTTATATCTCCTGGACACTATGAAGAACTTGAAAGACGCTAAGACCAAGATTTTGCCCTCAACTACGAGGGGAGTTAAGGAACTGCCATCTAGCTCTGCACTAGATTCTCCTTCTATTATAAGTAAGCTTGCGACGCCTAAACCTGTTACTGCTATGAATTCTGATATGTCGCATGTTATTGATGATGTCACTTCTGCCATGCATGATACTTGTGATGAAACTACTTCTATGCTTGATACTACTGTGCCACTTGGTCAATATCTTGATGAGAAAATTGCTAGGTCTAGAGAAAGATAAATTATTGAACCTGAACATGATGATGTTAGTGACGATGAACCTATGCCTGCTATTCCTGAGGGTTATCTTTTTGATCCTGAATCTTCTGCAGCTATTTTTGCTTGCCAGGATAGACGTGAACTTAAGAGGTTACTAATTAAATGGAGTAAAGAATCTTTTAGAGGTAGAATGAAACCCGACCCTGCTTTTGCTACTTCACCTATTTGTGTTCCTGATCGGGACTATTATGATTTTTCTGTTGATCCAGATATAATTACTTTGGTTGAATCTGATCCTTTCTATGGCTATGAATCTGAAACTGTTGTGGCACATCTTACTAAATTGAATGCTATAGCTGCCCTATTTACTAATAATGAGAGATCGCGCTATCTTTATTTACTCAAAATATTTCCGTTCTCATTAAAGGGTGATGCTAAGATATGGTATAATTCTCTTGATCCTGGTTGTGTGCAAAGTCCCCAGGATATGATTTATTACTTCCCTGCTAAATATTTCCCTGCTCATAAGAAACAAGCTGCTTTGAGGGAAATATACATTTTTTGTGCAAATTGAAGAAGAGAGTCTCCCACAAGCTTGGGGGAGGCTTCTCAAGTTACTTAATGCTTTGCCTGATCATCCTCTTAAGAAACCTGAAATATTTGATATCTTTTATAATGGACTAACTGATGCTTCCAGAGATTACCTGGATAGTTGTGCTGGTTCTCTTTTCAGGAAAAGAACACCGGATGACACTGAAATTCTATTGAATAATATGTTAGCTAACTAAAATAATTGGGCACCTCCCGAGGTACCTCCTGAGCCAGTTCCTGAGCCAATTACTGAGCCTATTCGTAAACCAACTCCGAAGAAGAGAGGTGTTCTATTTCTTAGTCCCGAAGATATGCAAGAGCAAAGAAATCTATGAAAGTAAAAGGTATTAAAGAAGATGTTAAGAATTTACCTCCTATTGAAGAAATACACGGTCTTAATTTACCGCCTGTTGAAGAAGTATATGATCTCAATTACTTATTTACTGAAGAACCTCCCGATACCCCGACACAGGTAGTAAAGGTAAATTCTCTCTATAGATATGATAAAGCTGAAGTCCCTCCTACTAAAATTGCTAGTCAGTGCTTGGATGAGTTTCATAACTTTATGTTTAAGCAAGATGACTTTAATGCTTATTTTGGTAGACAATTAAAACAAGATGCTTATATGATTAAACGCTTGGGTGATTATATGGCTGATATTAGAGGTGAACTAAAACTTGTTAGCAAACATGCTTCTATGGTTACCACTCAAGTAGAACAAGTACTTAAAGCTCATAAAGAAGCGCTTGATGAAATGAATAGTAAGAAAAATGATTATGCTGTTAGAGTGGCTACTAGAACCGGTAGAATGACTCGGGAACCTTTGTATCCTGAAGGCCACCCTAGTGAACCTATTGCTGAGCCACCTGAGAATCCAAATGATATTTCTATTTCTGATGCTGAAACACAATCAGGTGATGAACATGAACCTAGTGATAATGTTAATGGTAATGTTCATGTTGATTCTCAGCCTAGTAACGATAATGATGTAGAAGTTGAACCTGCTGTTGATCTTGATAACCCACAATCATAGAATCAACGTTATGATAAAAGAGATTTTGTTGCTAAGAAACATGGTAAAGAAAGGGAACCATGGGTTCAGAAACCCATGCCTTTTCCCTCGAAACCATCCAAGAAAAAGGATGATGAGGATTTTGAACACTTTGCTGAAATGATTAGACCCATCTTTTTGCTTATGCAATTAACTGATGTGCTCAAAACAAATCCTTATTCTAAGTATATGAAGGATATTATTACTAATAAAAGAAAGATACCTGAAGTTGAAATTTCCACCATGCTTGCCAATTATACTTTTAAGGGTGGAGTACCAAAGAAACTTGGAGATCCCGGAGTACCTACTATACCATGCTCCATTAAGAGAAATTATGTCAAAACTGCTTTGTGTGATCTTGGAGCCGGTGTTAGTGTTACGCCTC
>NW_025228499.1:10843-14977 GCF_018294505.1 Triticum aestivum | reverse complement strand
TGTTACGCCTCTCTCTTTATATCGTAGACTTGACTAGAATAAGTTGACACCTACTGAAATATCTTTGCAAATGGCTGATAAATCAACTGATATACCTGTCGGTATTTATGAGGATGTGCCTGTTGTGGTTGCAAACGTTACTATTTTAACGGACTTTGTTATTCTTGATATTCTTGAGGATGATAGTATGTCTATTATTCTTGGAAGACCTTTCCTTAATACTACAGGGGCTGTTATTGATTGCAACAAAGGCAATGTCACTTTTCATGTTAATGGCAATGAACACACGGTACACTTTCCGAGGAAACAACCTCAAGTTTACAATATCAATTCTATTGGAAAAATTCCATCGATTATATTTGGAGGTTTTGAATTTCCTCTTCCTACTGTCAAGAAAAAGTATGATATACTTATTGTTGGGGATTTGCATATCCCCGTTGAGGTAACTTAGTGCCATTCGAAATTTCTCCGGTTCGATGTTAATCGGAATGAGCTCGTTAACAAGACTTGATCAACCTTGTTAGTGGATTCATTTTGATGATCACGAGATGGATGAAACTAGAAGCACAACCTTCTGTACCCTCTTTATATTTTCTTTTGTTTAGTAGAAATAAAGTAAAATAGTATTTTTCTGTCTATCTCCTGACTTATCCGCTCAATATAAAAATATCCCGAAAATAAAAGTCCTCAGAATGCCATGCCAATTTTTTATGATTTTTTCGGGAATATTTAAGAATTTACTGTGCAAAAATCACCGCAGGGGGAGCTGCCACCTGGCCACGAGGGTGGAGGGCGCTCCCTACCCCCTGGGCGAGCCCCCTGCCTCGTGGGCCCACGATGGCCCTCCTCCACTTATTCCTGCACCCATCTTCTCCCTCTGTCTCACACAAACACGAAAAACCAACTCAAGCACAAGTTCCAGCCCCCGTTGCTGTAATTTTTGATCTCCTTGCTCAAAGCACCTCTCGCAAAACTGCTTGGGGAGATTGTTCCTTGGTATGTGACTCCTCCATTGGTCCAATTAGTTTTTGTTCTAGTTCTTTATTAATTGCAAATTAGTGCTGCATAGGTGACCATGTTCTTGAGCTTGCATGTCAAATTTATATGGTTCCAAGTAGTTCCAATGCTTTATATAGGCTCTAGGCACTTGTAGGAGTTGTTGCTATCAATTTTATTGAAGTTGGTTAACTTTTATTTGAAGTTACTAAAAATTTCAGAAATTTTTCAGCGGAAACAATATGTTTAGGAGGATGTTCCAAGGTGGCCCTTCAAGGAAACAAAGTCCCAGGCTTGCAATACGTGATGCTGACGAGGAACCACCAAGAGATGCTCCCGTGAGGCCCTGTGAATGGCCGTCAGAAAATTTTATGAATCAAGTGGGAATCAAAGAAGAATTTAGCGCATATTTGAGTAACGCCGGTCTTGAGGACTTTGAAGCTGACAAATGCCCGCAGTATCATGATCTCACAAGTTCATTTGTGAGGAGGTTTGAGTTTTCAACTTCGTGAAATTCTCTTTCAGTCATGTTTGACCTTGATGACAAAAATTATACCATGGACTTCGAGGATTTTACTTCTGCTTGCAAACTCCCATCTTGGGGTAATGTCAGGGATCCCCCTAAATCTGAATATAGAGACTTTCTTGCTAGAATAACTATGGGGGAATCTAGAGACATAACACAAGCCACTTTAGGGAGCATTCATTTTCCCGCTATACATTATTTTGCTCTTTTTATAGGTAGATGTATTAATGCTAAAGATGAAGTATGTCACTTGTGCGCCCCTGATCTCAGCATTCTCAGAAGTGCTGTGTTAGGAGACCAATCTTATCACATGAGAGCCATCATAGCTCGTAGGTTGCATCAGAATAGACATAACGGGGATTTCTTTGGAGGAATTTATGCAACCCGCTTAGCTAATTTTCTTGAGATAGACATTCGTGAGGGTGATATGGAATTACCTCCTTCTTATTTAGGTTTTGATTCTATGGTTTCTCACCGGTTTCTTGAGAGGACAGAGCCACCTCTCCAGTATCGACTAATCTTTAACAAGCGTCATGTAGTCCATATTGCTCTTCCTACTCCTGCCTTCTTTGATTTTCAGACAAAAGGAAGATATGTCATTACTAGAGAGGAAGCAGATGAATACAAGAGGAGAGCGGAGGTAGCTAGATGTGACACCCCAAAATTTTAACCTTGTTTTATTAATCAAAATTTTGCTAGGAAACTTAAACTTTTATTTTCTGGATTTCCTTTTGATTTCAGAACCATTCTTTGCTTTATTATTATGGAGTTTTTACCCCAAGTGAAAACTTTTCAATCATGGTTGGACTTATTTGCCCTCTCAAATAAAACAATTCTTTTATCAGTGGGATTATTTGCACAATTATTTTTCCCTCCCTGAGCCTTATTTCTTTAAAAATGATTTTTATAAGTTTCAGGGCCTCTTTTGCACTACAACCCTTTTATAAATTTATTTAAAAATCCCACCAAAATTTGGGGATGTCATGTGATGTTTTAAAATAACTTATATGCAAAAATATATTTCATTCCTTGGATATTTTGAGCTTTGCATCAAATTTTCAAATCTGGTCCAGTGGGCAATTTTACACTACAACCTATTTAAATATATTTTTAAAACTTCTACCAAAATTTGGGGAGGTCAATAGGAGCATGTTATTCATATTTATGCAAAAGCCCAGTTATGTCCTTTGAAAAATTTGAGTGAATCATCCTCATTTGCATTCTGGTTCAACTAGGTGATTTGTACTGCAACCATGTTTTTGCTTGCCCTTTTCCCCATGATTTTTCCCCTGCTTGTAGACCATCCTGCAAAACCCTGAAGTCCAGGAGAGTGGACCCATGGGAGTATTTTTGGTCCATGAAACTATGCCATTTACCTTCTGTCCAGAACTGAAGATTTGCAAAACTTGCACTAGCAAGTTTCTTCTTTTCCCCAAATGACCTTACCACTCTCTTTTGCATCTAAAGAGACCCCAACCTGTAGAGTTTGGCCACCCCAAGAAATGCCTAGGTGCATGTGGCATTATGGCAAGCACCTTGTGTGCATGGCCAGATTTGGCATAAGTTTTAGTCTACACTATGAACTTGATCCACTGACCCAGCAACCTTGTCCACTAAGCTCCTAGCTACTCCTAACCTAGGTCTGCTATTTGCCAGCCTCACCCAAGCTCGGTGGCATGCACTGGCATTTCGCCGAGCACCTGGTGAGCGTGCTCTGGGGCGTGCCCAGAGTGCGCGTTTTGCATGTGCCGCGCACGAGCCGCCACGCCCCTAGCCTATTCCCCGAGCTTATCCAAACCCTCTGCCGCTCGCAGCATAGGGCCAAGCCTCGACCCGTACCTCCTCACGAGCACCACAGCCCCTCGCCACGTCTCCGGCAAGCCAGCAGCTAGCCGCCACTGCCGCCCGACAGCCTCTGCACTGGTCGGCGCCGCCCGAGCCACTCCCGCTCGCCAGCTCACCCCTGGAGCATTGCCCTGCTCGTCCGCTAGCTCCTACCGCCATCCCCAGCCTCGACACGGTGCCCTGCAAGCTATAGAACGTCAGTCACCGGCATCCTTATCCACCGCCGCGGAACCGACCTCGCCGCGCTATAAAAGGAGGCCCCCAAGCTCATCCGAGAACTCAGGCGACCTCAGGCCACCCCCATGGCACCCCCACAGTCAGCAATCGTCGAGGGGAACCCGTCTTCCCCAACTCCGGCCGGTTCGGCCGCCGCCACGTCCCAGCTTCGTTCGCCGCAACCAGAGCCCCTCCCGTCCGTCGAACGCCACCACCTGACTCCACATGATCTTGCGGAGCCGCCCAAACCTTCAGCCTCGACGGAAAGCCACCGTAGTTCAAACCCCCAAAACTCCCAAAGCCACCGGCCGCCGCGAAGCTCGCCGCCGATGACTCACTCCATCCCCGCCGGCAAGTCGACCACCGGAAGGACCGCCCTGATCTCGCGGATCCATCCCTTTCCTTGGATCACCGAGGGACGCCTCCATTCGCCGGCGAGCCTCGCCGGAGCTCCGCCTCTGTTCGGTCGGAGGAGGCGACGCGCGCATGGACTGGTCAAACCCGACCAGTAGGCCAGGCGGGCCCACCGTCAGTGACCCAGCGCCGGTCCA
>NW_025228499.1:0-10833 GCF_018294505.1 Triticum aestivum | reverse complement strand
CCCCCCTGGGCACGCCCCCCTACCTCGTGGGCCCCCTGGTGGCCCTCCGACGCCAACTCCAACTCCATATATTGGCCTTCGGGGAGAAAAAAATCAGAGAGAAGAAATCATCACGTTTTAGGATACGGAGCCGCCGCCAAGCCCTAATCTCTCTCGGGAGGGCTGATCTGGAGTCCGTTCGGGGCTCCAGAGAGGGGGATTCGTCGCCGTCGTCATCATCAACCATCCTCCATCACCAATTTCATGATGCTCACCGCCGTGCTTGAGTAATTCCATCGTAGGCTTGCTGGACGGTGATGGGTTGGAAGAGATTTATCATGTAATCGAGTTAGTTTTGTTAGGGTTTGATCCCTAGTATCCACTATGTTCTGAGAATGATGTTGCTATGACTTTGCTATGCTTAATGCTTGTCACTAGGGCCCGAGTGCCATGATTTCAGATCTGAACCTATTATGTTTTCATGAATATATGTGAGTTCTTGATCCCATCTTGCAAGTCTATAGTCACCTGCTATGTGTTATAATCCGGCAACCCCAAAGTGACAATAATCGGAACCACTCCCGGTGATGACCATAGTTTGAGGAGTTCATGTATTCACTATGTGCTAATGCTTTGTTCCGGTTCTCTATTAAAAGGAGGCCTTAATATCCCTTAGTTTCCAATAGGACCCCGCTGCCACGGGAGGGTAGGACAAAAGATGTCATGCAAGTTCTTTTCCATAAGCACGTATGACTATATTCGGAATACATGCCTACATTACATTGATGAACTAGAGCTAGTTCTGTGTCACCCTATGTTATGATTGTTACGTGATGAACCACATCCGGCATAATTATCCATCTTTGATCCGGTGCGTACGAGTTTTCCATATACTGGTTCTCGCTTATTTACTTTTCCGTTGTTACTGTTACAATCACTACAAAATACCAAAAACATTACTTTTGCTGTCTTTACTTTTGTTACCGTTACTACCACTATCATCTTACTTTGCTACTAAACACTTTGCTGCAGATACTAAGTTTCTAGGTGTGGTTGAATTGACAACTCAGCTGCTAATACTTGAGAATATTCTTTGGCTCCCCTTGTGTTGAATCAACAAATTTGCGTTGAATACTCTACCCTCGAAAACTGTTGCGATCCCGTATACTAGTGGGTTATCAAGACCTTTTTCTGGCGCTGTTGCCGGGGAGCATAGCTCTATTCTTTGAGTCACTTGGGATTTATATCTGCTGGACACTATGAAGAACTTGAAAGACGCTAAGACCAAGATTTTGCCCTCAACTACGAGGGGAGTTAAGGAACTGCCATCTAGCTCTGCACTAGATTCTCCTTCTATTATAAGTAAGCTTGCGACGCCTAAACCTGTTACTGCTATGAATTCTGATATGTTGCATGTTATTGATGATGTCACTTCTGCCATGCATGATACTTGTGATGAAACTACTTCTATGCTTGATACTACTGTGCCACTTGGTCAATATCTTGATGAGCAAATTGCTAGGTCTAGAGAAAGATAAATTATTGAACCTGAACATGATGATGTTAGTGACGATGAACCTATGCCTGCTATTCCTGAGGGTTATCTTTTTGATCCTGAATCTTCTGCAGCTATTTTTGCTTGCCAGGATAGACGTGAACTTAAGAGGTTACTAATTAAATGGAGTAAAGAATCTTTTAGAGGTAGAATGAAACCCGACCCTGCTTTTGCTACTTCACCTATTTGTGTTCCTGATCGGGACTATTATGATTTTTCTGTTGATCCAGATATAATTACTTTGGTTGAATCTGATCCTTTCTATGGCTATGAATCTGAAACTGTTGTGGCACATCTTACTAAATTGAATGCTATAGCTGCCCTATTTACTAATAATGAGAGATCGCGCTATCTTTATTTACTCAAAATATTTCCGTTCTCATTAAAGGGTGATGCTAAGATATGGTATAATTCTCTTGATCCTGGTTGTGTGCAAAGTCCCCAGGATATGATTTATTACTTCCCTGCTAAATATTTCCCTGCTCATAAGAAACAAGCTGCTTTGAGGGAAATATACATTTTTTTGTGCAAATTGAAGAAGAGAGTCTCCCACAAGCTTGGGGAGGCTTCTCAAGTTACTTAATGCTTTGCCTGATCATCCTCTTAAGAAACCTGAAATATTTGATATCTTTTATAATGGACTAACTGATGCTTCCAGAGATTACCTGGATAGTTGTGCTGGTTCTCTTTTCAGGAAAAGAACACCGGATGACACTGAAATTCTATTGAATAATATGTTAGCTAACTAAAATAATTGGGCACCTCCCGAGGTACCTCCTGAGCCAGTTCCTGAGCCAATTACTGAGCCTATTCGTAAACCAACTCCGAAGAAGAGAGGTGTTCTATTTCTTAGTCCCGAAGATATGCAAGAGCAAAGAAATCTATGAAAGTAAAAGGTATTAAAGAAGATGTTAAGAATTTACCTCCTATTGAAGAAATACTCGGTCTTAATTTACCGCCTGTTGAAGAAGTATATGATCTCAATTACTTATTTACTGAAGAACCTCCCGATACCCCGACACAGGTAGTAAAGGTAAATTCTCTCTATAGATATGATAAAGCTGAAGTCCCTCCTACTAAAATTGCTAGTCAGTGCTTGGATGAGTTTCATAACTTTATGTTTAAGCAAGATGACTTTAATGCTTATTTTGGTAGACAATTAAAACAAGATGCTTATATGATTAAACGCTTGGGTGATTATATGGCTGATATTAGAGGTGAACTAAAACTTGTTAGCAAACATGCTTCTATGGTTACCACTCAAGTAGAACAAGTACTTAAAGCTCATAAAGAAGCGCTTGATGAAATGAATAGTAAGAAAAATGATTATGCTGTTAGAGTGGCTACTAGAACCGGTAGAATGACTCGGGAACCTTTGTATCCTGAAGGCCACCCTAGTGAACCTATTGCTGAGCCACCTGAGAATCCAAATGATATTTCTATTTCTGATGCTGAAACACAATCAGGTGATGAACATGAACCTAGTGATAATGTTAATGGTAATGTTCATGTTGATTCTCAGCCTAGTAACGATAATGATGTAGAAGTTGAACCTGCTGTTGATCTTGATAACCCACAATCATAGAATCAACGTTATGATAAAAGAGATTTTGTTGCTAAGAAACATGGTAAAGAAAGGGAACCATGGGTTCAGAAACCCATGCCTTTTCCCTCGAAACCATCCAAGAAAAAGGATGATGAGGATTTTGAACACTTTGCTGAAATGATTAGACCCATCTTTTTGCTTATGCAATTAACTGATGTGCTCAAAACAAATCCTTATTCTAAGTATATGAAGGATATTATTACTAATAAAAGAAAGATACCTGAAGTTGAAATTTCCACCATGCTTGCCAATTATACTTTTAAGGGTGGAGTACCAAAGAAACTTGGAGATCCCGGAGTACCTACTATACCATGCTCCATTAAGAGAAATTATGTCAAAACTGCTTTGTGTGATCTTGGAGCCGGTGTTAGTGTTACGCCTCCCTCTTTATATCGTAGACTTGACTAGAATAAGTTGACACCTACTGAAATATCTTTGCAAATGGCTGATAAATCAACTGATATACCTGTCGGTATTTATGAGGATGTGCCTGTTGTGGTTGCAAACGTTACTATTTTAACGGACTTTGTTATTCTTGATATTCTTGAGGATGATAGTATGTCTATTATTCTTGGAAGACCTTTCCTTAATACTACAGGGGCTGTTATTGATTGCAACAAAGGCAATGTCACTTTTCATGTTAATGGCAATGAACACACGGTACACTTTCCGAGGAAACAACCTCAAGTTTACAATATCAATTCTATTGGAAAAATTCCATCGATTATATTTGGAGGTTTTGAATTTCCTCTTCCTACTGTCAAGAAAAAGTATGATATACTTATTGTTGGGGATTTGCATATCCCCGTTGAGGTAACTTAGTGCCATTCGAAATTTCTCCGGTTCGATGTTAATCGGAATGAGCTCGTTAACAAGACTTGATCAACCTTGTTAGTGGATTCATTTTGATGATCACGAGATGGATGAAACTAGAAGCACAACCTTCTGTACCCTCTTTATATTTTCTTTTGTTTAGTAGAAATAAAGTAAAATAGTATTTTTCTGTCTATCTCCTGACTTATCCGCTCAATATAAAAATATCCCGAAAATAAAAGTCCTCAGAATGCCATGCCAATTTTTTATGATTTTTTCGGGAATATTTAAGAATTTACTGTGCAAAAATCACCGCAGGGGGAGCTGCCACCTGGCCACGAGGGTGGAGGGCGCTCCCTACCCCCTGGGCGAGCCCCCTGCCTCGTGGGCCCACGATGGCCCTCCTCCACTTATTCCTGCACCCATCTTCTCCCTCTGTCTCACACAAACACGAAAAACCAACTCAAGCACAAGTTCCAGCCCCCGTTGCTGTAATTTTTGATCTCCTTGCTCAAAGCACCTCTCGCAAAACTGCTTGGGGAGATTGTTCCTTGGTATGTGACTCCTCCATTGGTCCAATTAGTTTTTGTTCTAGTTCTTTATTAATTGCAAATTAGTGCTGCATAGGTGACCATGTTCTTGAGCTTGCATGTCAAATTTATATGGTTCCAAGTAGTTCCAATGCTTTATATAGGCTCTAGGCACTTGTAGGAGTTGTTGCTATCAATTTTATTGAAGTTGGTTAACTTTTATTTGAAGTTACTAAAAATTTCAGAAATTTTTCAGCGGAAACAATATGTTTAGGAGGATGTTCCAAGGTGGCCCTTCAAGGAAACAAAGTCCCAGGCTTGCAATACGTGATGCTGACGAGGAACCACCAAGAGATGCTCCCGTGAGGCCCTGTGAATGGCCGTCAGAAAATTTTATGAATCAAGTGGGAATCAAAGAAGAATTTAGCGCATATTTGAGTAACGCCGGTCTTGAGGACTTTGAAGCTGACAAATGCCCGCAGTATCATGATCTCACAAGTTCATTTGTGAGGAGGTTTGAGTTTTCAACTTCGTGAAATTCTCTTTCAGTCATGTTTGACCTTGATGACAAAAATTATACCATGGACTTCGAGGATTTTACTTCTGCTTGCAAACTCCCATCTTGGGGTAATGTCAGGGATCCCCCTAAATCTGAATATAGAGACTTTCTTGCTAGAATAACTATGGGGGAATCTAGAGACATAACACAAGCCACTTTAGGGAGCATTCATTTTCCCGCTATACATTATTTTGCTCTTTTTATAGGTAGATGTATTAATGCTAAAGATGAAGTATGTCACTTGTGCGCCCCTGATCTCAGCATTCTCAGAAGTGCTGTGTTAGGAGACCAATCTTATCACATGAGAGCCATCATAGCTCGTAGGTTGCATCAGAATAGACATAACGGGGATTTCTTTGGAGGAATTTATGCAACCCGCTTAGCTAATTTTCTTGAGATAGACATTCGTGAGGGTGATATGGAATTACCTCCTTCTTATTTAGGTTTTGATTCTATGGTTTCTCACCGGTTTCTTGAGAGGACAGAGCCACCTCTCCAGTATCGACTAATCTTTAACAAGCGTCATGTAGTCCATATTGCTCTTCCTACTCCTGCCTTCTTTGATTTTCAGACAAAAGGAAGATATGTCATTACTAGAGAGGAAGCAGATGAATACAAGAGGAGAGCGGAGGTAGCTAGATGTGACACCCCAAAATTTTAACCTTGTTTTATTAATCAAAATTTTGCTAGGAAACTTAAACTTTTATTTTCTGGATTTCCTTTTGATTTCAGAACCATTCTTTGCTTTATTATTATGGAGTTTTTACCCCAAGTGAAAACTTTTCAATCATGGTTGGACTTATTTGCCCTCTCAAATAAAACAATTCTTTTATCAGTGGGATTATTTGCACAATTATTTTTCCCTCCCTGAGCCTTATTTCTTTAAAAATGATTTTTATAAGTTTCAGGGCCTCTTTTGCACTACAACCCTTTTATAAATTTATTTAAAAATCCCACCAAAATTTGGGGATGTCATGTGATGTTTTAAAATAACTTATATGCAAAAATATATTTCATTCCTTGGATATTTTGAGCTTTGCATCAAATTTTCAAATCTGGTCCAGTGGGCAATTTTACACTACAACCTATTTAAATATATTTTTAAAACTTCTACCAAAATTTGGGGAGGTCAATAGGAGCATGTTATTCATATTTATGCAAAAGCCCAGTTATGTCCTTTGAAAAATTTGAGTGAATCATCCTCATTTGCATTCTGGTTCAACTAGGTGATTTGTACTGCAACCATGTTTTTGCTTGCCCTTTTCCCCATGATTTTTCCCCTGCTTGTAGACCATCCTGCAAAACCCTGAAGTCCAGGAGAGTGGACCCATGGGAGTATTTTTGGTCCATGAAACTATGCCATTTACCTTCTGTCCAGAACTGAAGATTTGCAAAACTTGCACTAGCAAGTTTCTTCTTTTGCCCAAATGACCTTACCACTCTCTTTTGCATCTAAAGAGACCCCAACCTGTAGAGTTTGGCCACCCCAAGAAATGCCTAGGTGCATGTGGCATTATGGCAAGCACCTTGTGTGCATGGCCAGATTTGGCATAAGTTTTAGTCTACACTATGAACTTGATCCACTGACCCAGCAACCTTGTCCACTAAGCTCCTAGCTACTCCTAACCTAGGTCTGCTATTTGCCAGCCTCACCCAAGCTCGGTGGCATGCACTGGCATTTCGCCGAGCACCTGGTGAGCGTGCTCTGGGGCGTGCCTAGAGTGCGCGTTTTGCATGTGCCGCGCACGAGCCGCCACGCCCCTAGCCTATTCCCCGAGCTTATCCAAACCCTCTGCCGCTCGCAGCATAGGGCCAAGCCTCGACCCGTACCTCCTCACGAGCACCACAGCCCCTCGCCACGTCTCCGGCAAGCCAGCAGCTAGCCGCCACTGCCGCCCGACAGCCTCTGCACTGGTCGGCGCCGCCCGAGCCACTCCCGCTCGCCAGCTCACCCCTGGAGCATTGCCCCGCTCGTCCGCTAGCTCCTACCGCCATCCCCAGCCTCGACACGGTGCCCTGCAAGCTATAGAACGTCAGTCACCGGCATCCTTATCCACCGCCGCGGAACCGACCTCGCCGCGCTATAAAAGGAGGCCCCCAAGCTCATCCGAGAACTCAGGCGACCTCAGGCCACCCCCATGGCACCCCCACAGTCAGCAATCGTCGAGGGGAACCCGTCTTCCCCAACTCCGGCCGGTTCGGCCGCCGCCACGTCCCAGCTTCGTTCGCCGCAACCAGAGCCCCTCCCGTCCGTCGAACGCCACCACCTGACTCCACATGATCTTGCGGAGCCGCCCAAACCTTCAGCCTCGACGGAAAGCCACCGTAGTTCAAACCCCCAAAACTCCCAAAGCCACCGGCCGCCGCGAAGCTCGCCGCCGATGACTCACTCCATCCCCGCCGGCAAGTCGACCACCGGAAGGACCGCCCTGATCTCGCGGATCCATCCCTTTCCTTGGATCACCGAGGGACGCCTCCATTCGCCGGCGAGCCTCGCCGGAGCTCCGCCTCTGTTCGGTCGGAGGAGGCGACGCGCGCATGGACTGGTCAAACCCGACCAGTAGGCCAGGCGGGCCCACCGTCAGTGACCCAGCGCCGGTCCACGCTGGATAAGTAAAGGCGTATTTCCAGAGCACGTCTTCAACGTGTATTTATCCGAAGCGTTTTTCTTTTTCTGTTTTATTTTTAAAACTAGAGATTTGACTAAACTTTGACTGGCTATATCTTTTTAAATAAAACTCCAAATGACTTGATTCTTTTTCTGTTGTTTCCCAAATATTGTCTAGTTTATTTTCATATTTATTTCAAAATATTCCAAGAAACTTTTTTGTACTGTTTTTAAAGTATGTGTTATTTGAATATTTTTGAAATTAGGAATTTGGAGGGGAGATTATAACTTTCAAAAGTTTTTGAGTGCACCTCACCCCTCCACAACTTGAAGGCAAGCATTCTGAACTCGGGCATAATTTTGTGTGTGTTGTCTGACACGGTTACAATACCACCTCGACACAGAGTGTCCGTTATTTTATGTGATGATATGTCAAACTCATGAGTGCATATTAATGATCTCATGCATATTGGAGATTTCCTTGCTGTTGGAAATGGTCATGCTTGTGACAGTAATCATCCTCGTATGCTTTTCCTGCCTGCCGGAAGGAAGCCAGGAAAGTCTCTGTCTTGGGTAGACCTGAGCTTGTCCCTAGTTCCTCGTCGAGACGAGTGTGTCCGGTATGGCATGATGGGGTATGATGAGTGGTGATTCTGTCTATTGGATGAAATATATTCGTTGTGCTAATCATGCACGGAATACTTAAACCTCCTGAGTCGACCATAGATCGAGTCTTGTTCCAATAACCCCCATACTTGTTTCGTACTACCACTTGTCCCTACAGCAGGTAGGGTACGGTTCAGTAAGTTGTCAACCCCTTTCTAGCACACACCGTATAGAGGGGCCGGGATGAGGGTACCATGGCCATGGATTAAAGCCATTCATCCGGTCAGGGAGCATGGGTGTTTCCGGTTGGGACCGAGAGGGGAGGCCACCCCTTAGAGCGCGCGATATAATTTGATCCCATGCTACGCGAGGTTGTAGCCTCCCCACTTAGAGTTTTGCTTGACAGGTGTCGTGGGTGATTCCAGACACCTGTAAGTTAAGTTGGTGTGTGCAGGTCAGGTGTGTTTTCTATTAAAAGACCGTAGACGGAATTAGTCCCGATGGACTAAAGGAATCCGTTACTCGTGGGTAAAGAGTACACCCTCTGTAGAGATTAAATCTATTCGAATAGCCGTGTCCATGGTTAAGGACTACAGTCTGGGTTGGGTCAAGTGTCGGTCTTAGTGTCGGTCTTCGGAGGAGGAACTACTAAACCAGAATATGGATCATGACGTGTGACTTATGATGATTATGATTATTATTATGGACTAACCCCTTTATATTATTTGAAGTAATGGGTATCCCTGGGACGGTTCTACCTCCTGGATATTCACTATTATTTACTTTCCTTATATGCCCTTTATGTGTTGTCGCTGAGACGCCCGACTGTGGCATGCTTGTTAATTATTTACTCTATAAGCTCTTTATGTGGTGTCGCTGAGACGCCCGACTGTGGCATGCTTGTTAATTATTTACTCTATAAGCCCTTTATGTGGTGTTGCTGAGATGCCCGACTGTGGCATGCTTATTAATTATTTACTCTATAAGCCCTTTATGTTGTGTCGCTGAGACGCCCGACTGTGGAATACTTGTTGTTTCCATCATTTATAAGCCCTTTATGTGGTGTCGCTCAGACGCCCGACTGAGGCATGCCCGTTATTTGTTATCCTTTCGAGGTGTCGCTTCAGACACCCGATTGGTGCATCTTATTACTACTCTGTTACTACATATTTATGTTGCATATAAATAACCTGCTTGCATGCATCAGAGATTTTTATTTTATGACTGACATTGTGATCATAGAATATTTTAGGACATGATTTGATATATTATACCTGTGTTCATAATACTTGCGAGTACATTCAAAGTACTCACTGGCTTGTCCCTGGCTATTGTCTTGGCCAGATTTCTTGCATGGAGAGGAGCTTGCGATGACAGCCCCAGAATCTAAGCAATGGTGATAGAAGCCTCGCGAAGATAGGAGTTAACCTGGTCAGCTGTTCCTGTGGGAAATGGAGTCCCATAAAGCTGATGATCCACAAATCGCTTCCCCCATCAACCACTAGCAACCCTATGTTGTACTCGCAGGCCAGAATGGTCTTGTACTACATATTATGTATTTTTTTGCTTGGAGTTTCTGTATCAAGTTGGTGCCTCGTCAGCTAATAGTAATCCTGGGGCTGGTGAGCACAAAGGCCATTTTCTGGGAAATTAATACCCGGAAAACCGGTCGTGACAAACTTGGTATCAGAGCCAGGCCGACCATTGGCTAATCCTATCTTAGCCAGGTCGAAAAACCTAGGTTGACCAACCCACCAGACCTTAACCTAACCCATGCGAAGCTTCTCGTGCAAGATAGCCCCACAGTGACCCCGACACTTTTGGCAGTCGGTGCCCAACCTATCAACCTAGCCTGTCAATCACGCGCCAGTGACCGACCGTTAAATTGTCTCATTCGCAAGCGTGCGAAGGAAGACTCCGTCCCCTTTTTCCTATAAAAGGGCACGCTAGCCTCAACACAACAGAGCACCAACCTTTTTTTCCAAATTGAGCTATAATGCCTGGCCCCGTAGTGCACAATGAGACCACAACAACCAACCTTGGAGGTTTTGTGACCGTGCTAGCAAATCTCACCCGCCGTGCCTTTGCATTAGAGGAGCCCCCAGAATATGTTGTGTACCAAGGACACATGGGCGGTGAGAGCTGTCAATTCTGGGCCACCGTGCACATCTATGGTAGGGGTCTATCTCCAGAACGACCCTACAGGTTCACCGAAAGGACAACTTCCTTTGAGCCACAAGCAATCCAACTAGCTGCTCGAGAGGCTGTAGTTCAACTCCGGCACTTGTCGCCCAGAGTTAACTGCCGCTCGTTTTACTACTACCCCAGCCGTGATGGGTATGGTAGGCCACCCCAGGTTGCCAACGGAGATCACGAGACGGATCCTGCATTGTTGCAGTTGGTACGCTATGTAAGTGCACTAGAGGATCTGTTCGATCAAATCACTCTTGATCTGATCGCAGCTCATGGAGAACTGATACGCCGAACCCCAGCAAGAAGAGAAGATGAGCCCGACACCGACAACCCAGTTGTGCTGTTCGGACAGCCGATCGAGTCCTTGAGGTCTGCCCCAGTCAT
>NW_025228498.1:36815-52448 GCF_018294505.1 Triticum aestivum | reverse complement strand
AACATTCTCCCCCTAATCCCTGTGTGTTATCTTGACAATTCCAATCTTTACGTTGAGCTCATGGAAATGAACTCGCCCGGGAGATTTCGTCAGAATGTCTGCCCTCTGCTCGCCGGTTCCGATGAACTCCACGATAACCGAGCCCTTCTCCACTGTATCGTATGAAATGGTAGGGCAGATCAATGTGCTTTCTTCGGTCGTGAAGCACCCGGATTTTTGCAGAGCGAGATGGCGGATTGTTGCCGATGCAGAGTGTAGCAGGGTCGGTGTTCAGAAGCTCGCCGGGGAGACGAGCCAGCCAGATCCCTTGGCCGCTGTCGTAGCCACCACAATGTTCTCTGCTTCGCACGAAGAGGTGACGACAACCTTTTACTTCTGCGATTGCTAGCTCACCGGACTGTTGCAAAGGAAGAATAGCACTCACCATACTGTTGCCGAGGAAGAATAGCATGCCTGAGGTGCTTTTCTGGAGTCCACATCGCTGGTGGGGTTCGAGTCGCTGTAGCCAATCAAGGTCTCACCGTTGCCGCGGAGATATATGCATTTGTGCGTGAGTGTGCCAGCGATGTAACTGAGCAGATGCTTGACCGCCACGAGATGGTCGCTGGCTAGCGCCTCCATGAACCTGCTTAGGAACCCGACTGGGAACTCGATGTCTGGTCGGGTGTGTACCAAGTACCTAAGGCTACCGATGACACTGCGGTAGAACTTCGTGTCCACTGGCCTCTCCTTGTTCTCCCTGCTGTTGCAGCGGGCCTTCATCAGGGTGTGTGTGGCGTTGCAGTCCGCCATGCCCACTCATTTGAGCAGCTTGCTGGCATAGGCGACCTGGGTGATTGTACATCCGTCTACGCTCCTGATTCACCTCCAGACTATGGTGTAGCACCTTGAGGTTACTTATGCTGAAGAGCTGCTTCATTTCTTCCTTGAAGCAGCGCATGTCGTGTTGCTCAACTCCGGTGATGATAAGGTCGTCGACGTAGATGCCGACAATTAGTTGTGCGTCCCTGGTCCCTCGCGCGTACACACCGTGCTCCAGGCGCTGCGCGTGTAGCTGAGCGATGCCAATCTCGTGTCTAGCTTGGCATTCCATGCCCTCTGTGCTTGCCGCAGCCCGTATAGGGCCTTGTGTAGCCTGTACATGCCGTAATCATGATGGTCGGCGGTGAAGCCCGACGGTTGAGACACTTGAACCTCCTCCTCAAGGTCGCCGTTGAGGAATGCCGACTTGACGTCCATGTGGTGAACCTCCCAGCCCCGGTTCGCCGGTAGGGCAAGGCTCAGCTGCACAGACTCGAGCCTTGCCACCAGAGCGAAAACTTCCTCGAAGTCCACCGGCGCGAACCCTTCTGTCACTGGTGTTCAGAATAACACTTTACGTTCTCCCTGCCCTTAGCCTCTCCATGGCTTGTTCTCCATGATCCTGGGTTGAAGAATACGGACAAGACAAGAAACATCTACGGAATAATTTTATTTCACATATACGGGGCGTTAATTCAAAGCACTTTCATTGATCCCCACAACAAATATAACGGGTTGCAAGGCCTAGGCCTCAACCCATACCTTACCGAACTACTCACACATGGAGATCAGATGGAATGAAGAACACATTTTGAAGATCGATTGATTGATAATGTCTTACAATGGATTAATTGTGCGATGCACAATTACAAGTATGAACTAGAGGAAGATGAACTATGGTGGTGATGGTGGTGATGGTGGCTATGGAGATGGTAATGGCGACGGCTAGGGTTGATGAGAGAGGATGAAGGTGGCTCTGTTCTGGCTTCGCTCGCGGACGTTCTGTTGGCATTTTGGCGTGGTCCCATTTATAAAAGTTGTTCAGGTGGACGAGGAGCCTCAGAATCCACGGGAACGCCGTCTTTTGTTCTGTTTTCTCTGGTGCGCCTCCTGATTTCTTCTATCTCCTTTTTCACTCCTTTCCATGTTCACACGTGATTTCTTCCCTTTTTAGCCCATTTCTTGTGGAAACACATCAAAGAGAGGATTTGTGAAATCCTTTGCATTCATTAGTCATTAGTCACAATATCGGAACGAATATCTCGGTTTTAATGAAATATCTCGGTTTAAATAAAGGGTGAAGGAATGTAAAAATATCACTCATCAGCAAGTAATTTCTTCCTTCTCTCCTTCCCTTCTTGGGTTTGATTTCTCCGCTGCGGCCATGGCCATTGAATATTGGCCCAGCCTCACATTCTTCATCCACTTCACATGTATTCAATTTTTATTGTATACTATATATACTATACTATATAATACTCTATATACTACCTCCATTCACAAATGTAACATGTTCTATTTTTTCTGTGAATCGGATGTATAGACATGTTTTAGTGTATTTGTTCACTCATTTTAGTCCTTATGCAGTCCATATTGAAATACCCAAAACATCTTGGTAGTATTTGTGAGCGGAGAGAGTACATACTATGTATAGTTCAGCAGTACAGTACCATGTCGACTAGTCCAGCAGTAGTCTAGAGTAGTCACGTGAGTCTCAACCTCAGCTCGACTTGTCGACTCGTAATTCTTGGTTACATCAATAGGTGGTGTTTTGTCCAATAAATATGAAGAGTACATGTGTGCAAAATCAACCTCAATAGTTGGTGGTTTGTGTAATTTCACTTGTATATATGCACCCAGTTTTAAATTGGATGTATGTTTGGTATGTTTACTCATTTCAGTCCATACGTAGTCCATATTAAAAATATCCAAAACATCTTATAATAATGAACGAAGGGAGTATTTGGGTTATAGTGTCACCAAACACATGAGCAAAATATGCCTTATAATTTGTCAATTTGAGGATATGGACAAATTGTTTCTTTCTTGTGCATCTGTTGCATTCGATCTTCAGGCCCCATTTTCTTAGTTCACTCAGTCAGTACGTGAACATCTTATAATCCATCAAACCTGAATTAGAAAACACTTTGTTGTGTTCCATTATACTACCAAACAGCGGAAGAAAGCAGTCTGACTCTGACATGAAATCAAGTTCATTGTTATTGGTCAGCTCAGGTGTTCCACCGAATGCCCTGTAAACAAAATAGTATGCGTGACATTACGCATCAACATGTGAAGTGTCAGAATTGGATCATGACCAAACGTTTATTTATTATATGGGTTAGTGTCAGGTCTGCTACTAAATGTCCTTAAACAGAGTAAAATACGTGAATGTCATCAACATGTGAGGTGTCAGAACTGGATCATTACTGACATTTTATTATTAAGCATGAGGTTTGACCTATGCACAGTTGACTATAACCTGCCATAGCTCTCATGGCGCCTGACAGCATTGTTGTGCAAATTGTGGTATGGTTACGACAACAACAACATCAAAGCCTTTCATTTCCAAACAAGTTGGGTCGGCTAGAGTTGAAACCCATAAGATCTCAAAATCAAGTTATAGTTCTGGCATGTGGATAGGAACTTCCACGCGTTCTGTCCATGACTATTTCCCCGGTGATATTCCCGTCCTTTAGATCTTTCTTTACGTACTCCAATGTCATGTTTGGTCTATCTTGACCTCTCTTGGCATTGTCAACACGCTTTAACCGTACGCTATGCCCAGACCATCTTATGTTGGACAAGCTTCTTTGCAGTCGGTGCTACCCCAATTCTACCACGAATATCATCATTCCGGACCCGATCCTTTCTTGTGTGGCCACATATTCATCTCAATATGTGCATCTCTGCTACACCTAACTGTTTTACATGTCCCCTCATCCATCTTCATATAACATGGTAGGTCGAATCGACATCCTATAGAACCTGCCTTTTGGGTTTTGTGGCACTCTTGTAACGACGCTAGAAGCTTGGCGCCACCTCATCCACCCAGCTTTGATTCAATGGCTGACATCTTCATGGATATCACGTTCATTGACCCCACATATCGAAAGGTGACCTTCTGAGGTACCACCTGCCCATCAAAGCTAACCTACTCGTTCTCATGCCTAGTAGTACTGAAACCTAACCTCATGTACTTAGTTTTAGTTCTACTAAGTCTAAAACCTTTCGATTCCAAAGTCAGTCTCCACAACTCTTAACTTTGTATTAACCTTTGTCCGACTATCGTCGACTAGCACCACATCATCCACAAAGAGCATACACCATGGATATCTCCTTGTATATCCCTCATGGCCTCGTCCATTGCCAATGCAAAAAGGTAAGGGCTCAAAGCTGACCCTTGATGCAGTCCTATTTTAATCAGAATGTCATTAGTGTCGCCATCACTTGTTCGAACTTGCCACAACATTATCGTAGATGTCCTTGATAAGGGTAATGTACTTTCTTGAGTCTTTGTGTTTCTCCAAGGCTCACCACATGACATTCTACAGTATCTTATTGTAGCTTTCTCCAAGTCAATGATCATGTGCAGGTCCTTATTCTCCTGAAAATGGGTTACATGGTCGATCTCTCAGGCATGAAACCAAATTGATTACCGAGCATGCTTGTCATTCTACTTAAGCGGTGCCCAAGACTCTCCCATAGCTTCATTCTATGGCTCATCAGCTTAATCCCACTATAATTAGTACAACTTTAAACATCCCACATGTTCTTGTAGATCGGTACTAATATACTTCGCCTTCATTTTTCGGCCATCTTGTTTGCTCGAAAAATGAGGTTGAAAATCTTAATTAACCATGCTATCGCTATGTCTCAGTGGCCTCTCCACGCCTCAATAGGGATACAATCAGGGTCCATCGCCCTGTCTGCTTTCATCCTTTTTAAAGCCTCCCTGACCTCATTCTCCTGGATATTAAATTAAATTTACGGGGCAATTATTTCCATGACTTTTTTATGAACTTTGTCTAAACTTCAATGAACTTACCCACCTGTCAGCAAGATAGGAAGAATGGGAAAAGGGGAGTAAAGAATTGAGCAGCTCACTTCAATGATAATGCAGAGAGTACTCAAATTACTATATTTGCATGTTTTAATCCGGTTCAAGCAGATACTAGTGTAACATGGCAACTATAGGGTAAACCTTAAGACGCGTTTGGTACCGCGCCGGTAATGTTTTTGCTGTATCGTATTCAGGAAGCGCCGCTTTCGGATATTCTTGCGTAAAACGTGGATCGTTTGGTTACTTCGGCCGAGTCCCGATTTCCAACCCCGGCGAATTCGGGCGGTTTCAATTTCGTGAAGGGCTGTATCGGGAAGCGCGTTTATGGAAAGCATCGTCGCCGAAACAAACGCTCGCTACGGTTTTAGAAACCGATGTAATCGGAAGCCGCCCTTTTTTCGGCGAACCAAACGCATCGTTAGTTTCTTTGCTGATTTGCTTCTTTTCTGTTTCATCCAGTGGATTGTATCTGTCTTTTCCCGGCAAAAGAAATTAGATCGCATCAAGTGAGTTGTCAAATCTTGCTCAATTTGTTAACAGTTACCTTGTACTCCCTCAGTCCCAAAATAAGTGTGTCAGCTTTAGTATAACTTTAGTGACACTTACTAAAGTTATACTAAAGCTGGGACACTTATTTTGGGATGGAGGGAGTATCTTTGTGTATGTAACCATTGCTGGGCATCGTTCGCAGGTACCCATTTGGCTTGTGCGGGAGCTATGTTGGACTAATGCTGCTGCTTGATAGGTCCCACAAACAGAGATACAGAAGATTTCTTAAGAGAGCTAGGTGATGCCGCTCACTTATAATATGCAGCGGCCGAGGAAGACTCTGCGCTTGTATGATGCTTTTGTGAAAAGTGTTGTCATTGCTGCATATATCTTTTCGCTCTTTTGTCCATAAATTTTATGCTGGTTTGGTCTGGCGATCTATCTAGTTATCAACTGAGGTTCGAGGTCTTGTCCATTTATTTGATTTGGTGCCTATTTTTCTCCTACTATTGTAATGATTGTTTTTTTTAGACAAGTACGAATTGGTTCATTTGTACAAAGTACTCCAAGTAACGAGCAATATCAGAAGTAGAGATTGTTTAGCAGTGCTATGATGTGCTACTGTTTCTGTACTCATACCAGATTTTGTGGAAGACCGGATTTTGAAGTTACCAGTAATTTTACCACAAAAATAGATCATTATCTAATTTCTGAAATATCGAAAGGCAAGCCTCTGGTTTGGGTGGGCGATGCGGAATGAGGTATAAGGCAGATGCTGTGCCCAACGTATCAGTTGCACAGGTTCAAGCGGGTTCAAGCGGGATCTAATCGGTAAGGTTAGCGGCTTGGCAAGCTTTTATTCATACACTTTTTACAGTAATCACGGCACTTTATTACTGTTAGGAAAATATTCAACATAGTATTATCAAGAGGCAAAAGCCATGCACAGGGGGAGGCCAAAGACCATAATGCAAAAGGCTAAAGGCCACCATAGCATAGAGGGAGTTAGGAGAGTCCAAATGAGGTGCGGTTTTCGGCCACGTGATCGTGATCGAACGCTCTAGATGATGGAGCAGAGTTAGGTGGGTTTTGGTCCAAATTGGAGGGGTGTTGGGCTGCAACACACACGTGGCCTTTTCGGTCCCTCGGTTAACCGTTGGAGTATCAAACGAAGTCCAAATGATACGAAACTTGACAGGCGGTTTACCGGTAGTAAACCAAGGCTGCTTGGCAAGTCTCGGTCCAATCCGGAAATGTTTAATCCCCACACACGAAAGAAAGCTAGAAATGACCACCGGAGGAGAACGGAGCGCCGGAATGCAAAACGGACAACGGGGAAAATGTTCGAATGCATGAGATGAACACGTATGCAAATGCAATGCACATGATGACATGATATGAGATGCATGACAATGACACCAACACACAGGGACAAAACCCGAACCCGAGGAAATAAATATAACTTAACGCCGGAAACGGCAATAGTTGGAGTACAAATAGGGAAAGTTATATCCGGGGTGTTACAACACTCCACCACTACGAAAGGATCTCGTCCCGAGATCTAGGACTGAAAGAACGCCGGGTACTCAGAACGGAGGTGATCCTCGTGTTCCCAGGTAGCTTCACGGTCGGAATGGTGTGACCACTTGACTTTGAGAAATTTGATTGACTTGTTGCGAGTCTTGCGTTCAGTCTCTTCAAGAATAGCAACTGGGTGCTCACGATAAGAGAGATCTTCTTGGAGCTCAATGTCCTTGAAGTTGACGGTGCGGTCAGGAGTCTTGAAGCACTTTCGAAGCTGAGAGACATGGAACACGTCATGAACATTTGCAAAGTTTGAAGGAAGCTCGAGTTGATAGGCGAGGTCGCCTCTCTTGCTGACAATCTTGAAAGGTCCCACGTATATAGGGGCAAGCTTCCCTTTGATACCGAAGCGACGAGTACCTTTCATAGGAGAGACACGGAGGTAAACATGATCTCCGATCTCGAAAGCCAAATCGCGGTGCTTACTATCATAGTAGCTCTTCTGGCGGGATTGGGCTGCTTTGAGGTTATCACGAATGACTTTGCACATTTCTTCTGCCTCTGTGATTAAGTCATTACCCAAAAGCTGACGTTCACCGGTTTCAGACCAGTTGAGAGGGGTACGACACTTCCTGCCATACAGAATTTCAAATGGGGCCTTGCCCGAACTTGCTTGAAAACTATTGGTGTAGGAGAATTCGGCATAAGGAAGACAATCCTCCCACTTCATGCCGAAGGAGATCACACAAGCCCTGAGCATATCTTCAAGAATCTGGTTGACACGCTCGACTTGACCGCTAGTTTGAGGATGGACAGCTGTGCTGAAGCGGATGTTTGTGCCCATGGCCTTCTGAAAATAATCCCAAAACTTCGAGGTAAAGATGCTGCCACGGTCTGAAGAGATCACTTGAGGAATACCATGCAGAGAGACAATTCGAGAGGTATAGAGTTCCGCCAATTGGGATGCAGTGATCGACTCTTTGATAGGCAGAAAGTGAGCCACTTTGGTGAGTTTGACGATGACAATGAATATAGCATCATTTCCACGCTTGGACTTTGGAAACCCAGTTACGAAGTCCATTTCAATGTGGTCAAACTTCCATTCTGGAATGGCAAGAGGTTGGAGGAGACCAGCTGACCTTTGGTGTTCTGCCTTCACTCTTCTGCAGACATCACATTCATTCACGAATTGAGCGATCTCGTGCTTCATTCGAGTCCACCAATAAGCCTGTTTAAGGTCCTGATACATCTTCGTGCTCCCAGGGTGGATGGAGAGGAGAGAATTGTGAGCCTCGTTCATGATCACTTTACGAAGGTCACCTTTGGGTGCCACAATACGATCCTCGAAGAAGAGAGTGTCCTTGTCGTCAAGGTGGTAGCACTTGTACTTGGACTGACTCTTGGCAATCCCAATCTTCACCTTTTTCACCATAGCATCAAGAAGCTGGGCTTGGCGAATCTGGTCTTCCAAGGTAGGAGAGATTTGAAGG
The DNA here is from genome assembly GCF_018294505.1 of Triticum aestivum. NCBI lineage: Eukaryota > Viridiplantae > Streptophyta > Magnoliopsida > Poales > Poaceae > Triticum > Triticum aestivum. Next base: position 44,081 of record NW_025228498.1, on the reverse strand, counting down.
TTGGCGAGGAAACCTTGAGGAACAACTTGCAGGTTAAGTTTGGGGAAAGCTTCACAAAGGTCGGGTTGATAAGGCTTGAGAATCAGACTGTTGCAGTAAGCTTTCCTGCTCAAAGCGTCAGCAATCACATTGGCCTTGCCTGGAGTATACTCGATACTCGGATTATACTCTTGAATCATTTCGACCCATCGAGTTTGTGTGAGGTTGAGATTAGGTTGAGTGAAGATGTACTTGAGACTCTTGTGATCAGTGAAAATGTCCACTTTTCTTCCCAATAAAAGATGTCTCCAAGTCAAAAGAGCATGCACAACTGCCGCCAACACGAGATCATGAGTGGGGTAGTTCTTCTCATTAGGCTTCAACTGGCGAGCAGTATAAGCAACAACTTTCTTCTCTTGCATCAATACTGCGCCAAGACCTTGGAGAGAGGCATCACAAAAGACCTCGTACGGTTTGGATTCATCAGGCGGAGTCAGAACTGGAGCAGTGGTCAATTTCTCTTTCAAAGTGTTGAAAGCAATATCACACTCCGGAGACCAAACGTACTTGACGTGCTTCTGGAGAAGATTAGAGAGAGGCTTCGCGATCTTGGAAAAGTTTTCAAGGAATCTTCGGAAATAGCTTGCGAGACCGAGAAAACTGCGGAGTTGCTTCACGTTCTGAGGAGGTTCCCAATTCACAATTGCAGACACCTTCTCAGGATTCACGGCAATGCCCTTGGCAGAGATGATATGACCAAGATAAAGAACCTCATCGAGCCAAAACTCACACTTGGAGAACTTGGCGTAGAACTGATGTTCTCTGAGCTTATCAAGAACCAAACGCAAGTGCTTGGCATGATCTTCCTTGTTCTTCGAGAAAACCAGAATGTCGTCGAGATAGACCAAAACGAAGTCATTGGAGTAGGCGTTGAAGATGAAATTCATCATGCGTGAGAACGTCGGAGGAGCGTTGGCGAGGCCAAAAGACATGACGGTGTATTCATATGAACCAAAGCTTGTTCTGAATGCTGTCTTGGGAATATCTTCTTCACGAATGCAAATCTGGTGATAACCCATACGGAGATCAAGCTTGGAGAATACTTGGGCACCTTTGAGTTGTTCGAACAGCTCATTGATGTTGGGAAGTGGGTATTTGTTCTTGATGGTCTTCTTGTTCACTGGACGGTAATCAACACAAAGTCGGTCCGTTCCATCCTTCTTCTTCACAAAAAGAACACCACAACCCCACGGAGAAGAACTAGGCCGGATGAGACCCATTTTCTCTTGAATATCGAGTTGCTTCTTCAGCTTCTTCAACTCTTCAGGTCCGAGCTTGTAAGGACGTTTGCACACAGGTTCCATACCAGGCTCAAGATCAATTACGAATTCAACTGGCCGGTGCGGAGGCATTCCTGGGAGCTCTTCTGGAAAGACGTCTTAATATTCGCAAACGACTGGAATTTGAGAGATGGCATCCAATTCACCCTTCTCATTGAGAGAAAACAGACGGATAGTATTATCCCGAGCGGCAAAGACAATAACATCCTCAGACGAATGAGTCAATTGAATCTGCCTGGCAGCACAATCAAGATGTGCCTTGTGCTTAGAAAGCCAATCCATTCCGAGAATAAGATCAATATCTGAGTTACCAAGAACAATTGGGGAAGAAAGGAACTTGTAGTCACCCAATGTGATAGTAACCTCAGGGACGCAGGTGTTAGCTGTCATCTGCTTGCCCGGTGACACAATTTGCAAGGAACTTTGCAGATACTGATAATCACACTCATACTTTGATGCAAAAGGTTTGGAAATGAAGCAATGCGATGCACCAGTGTCAAAAAGAATTTTAGCTGGAATATCATTAACAGGAAGGTTACCCATGATGACATCTGGTGAGTCCTCTGCCTGAGCTGCATTCACCATATTGACCTTGGCGAACTTGGGGTTATGCTTGACCACAGTTGTACTTGCCGATCTGACAGGAGGAGGAGGAGGAAGACGCCTCTGGTTGAAACACTTGTTGGCATAGTGACCCTTCTGTTGGCACTTGTTGCACGTGACCTCTGAAAGCGGACGGTGGTACGGAGCACTCGATCTTGGAGCTTGAGACGAAGTATTGTTCTAAAAGCTAGGGTTGGGTGCGTGGGAAGAACCACTGCCACCTTTGCTCTTCTGCTGATACGGCTGACAGAACGGAGGAGGAGGAAGCCAATACTTCTGCTGCTTGGCCACTTGAGTAGAGGAAGAAGGAGTAACATCTCTGACTCGCTTCTTGGAAGCATCACACCTCAACTGAGCAGCCTCTTGCTTCAGTGCCATGTTGTAGAACTCATCGTACCTCAAGGGCTCAAAGAGAACAAGAGCTAGCTGAATATCTTCTCTGAGACCACCCCTGAACTGGTATATCATGCTCTTCTCATCAGGGACGTCCTGCTTGGCAAAGCGGGCGAGCTTCTGGAACAACTTGTTGTAGTCATAGACAGACAAAGAGCCTTGCTTCAGATTGCGGAATTCCTCACGCTTGCTGTCGACCACGCTCTGAGGAATATGATGAGCTCAGAAATCTCGACGGAAATCATCCCAAGTGATAACACGTCCACCTCTGGAGTCCTTGTACTGCTGGAACCATTCTGCAGCTTGATCTTTAAGTTGGAAGGAAGCGAACTTAACAAAGTCCTCAGGCCTGACGTTACTGCACTCGAAATGCTTACACAGATCCACAAGCCAATCGTCAGCATCGGTTGCCTCAACATAATTGCTGAAAGTCTTTGGCCCGTTAGCAAGGAACTGGTTGAGTGTAGCAAAGTGACTCTGATTGCTGCCTTGATTCCCTTGGTTGCCTTGATTGCGCTCTTGGAGAATTTGCATGATCAACTGTGTGTTTGCATTGGTTGCGGCCATCACAGCTTGCCATGCCTCCAGAGGAGGTGGAGGTGGTGGCGGATCAGGATTCGGAGTCGTGCGCGTTGGAGGAGCCATCCTGAAGAGGTTGAACACCATTAGCACAATGATAGACAATATTGAAGCTGAATCCAATGGAATGAAAATTGCAACATATAGTCTTCATATCCAAACAAAATGAACAAATACATTCCTCTTGAAATGGTCACATATCTATAAATTGAGAAGCCACGTAGAATTAAGGTAGAGAAATAAATCAACAAGGTACGGATCAAGAACGAATAATCGGTAAGAAATTCCAATCTCAAACCAATATCCGTGGAAGAAGATCTAGAGCTACTAGAATTCCCACCTATGAAACTCCCGAACCTTTCCGGTTATGCAATCAGGTGTTGGGGATACAGGGGAAGCATAATATCTCACCCAAACTAGCAAATCCTACATCCAGCTGTATCCATCCTTCAACACATAACCAAGAAACTTCGGAAATCATCTACCTCAACCTTCGAAAAGCATCCGTTATACAAGTTATGGCGATACTCCCGAACTCTCGCCCCAGTACTGGGTGGCGTCGAGGTTATCTCACCAACGAACTGCATAAAAGAGATTTTCGATGTCGGCGTACTAAACTCAGGTATTCCAGAACTGCAACGATAAAATTATGATGACAACACCTCAGAGCTCAACTCCCCGGGACACTTCCACTAAACCCCTGACAGGAGGCACCAAGACAATGTTCTCATCATAAAACCATCGAAACGATTCCAAGATACCCGCATGATCCTAATTTTTTTTGTGAAATTTGAGAAGAAAAGAGTCAAAACTCTACGTCAGGATGCCTTACCAGAGCGATGAGGAGACTGGGAAGTAAAAAGAATTCCTAAACTCTCCGATATATAATTCCTAAAGACTCAAAACATTTTTCTAGACACAACTCGGCCTCTAAAAATGATCAAGCAATGGGGCTCCTAAGGTCGGGGAAGGCTCTGATACCAACTTGTAACACCCTCGATGCGACTATAGCTCCCACGTGTCGAGGCACGACTTAGAGACATAATCGCATTGAAGGCATATGTCGCAAGTTAGGCAATCTTCACAACATCCCATGTAATATGATAATAAAAAGGGAGATAACATAGTTGGCTTACACTCGCCACGTCAAACAAGTACATAAATAACATTACATCATCCAAACACTCATGGCCCGTCTACGCCGCCAAAATAAAAGAGAACCCAACATGCGACACGGTCCCAATCACCCTCAACTGGGCACCACTACTGATCATCGGGAAAGGAAACATAGTAACATTGAGAGTCTTCGTCGAACTCCCACTTGAGCTCATACACGTCTCCTGGAGCGGAATCATCAGGCCCTGCATCTGGTGTAATAGTAATCTGTGAGCCACAGGGACTCAGCAATCTCGCACCCTCGCGATCAAGACCATTTAAGCTTATAGGTATGGCAAGGTAAAATATAAGTGGAGCTGCAGCAAGCGACTAGCAAGTATGGTGGCTAACTTGTTCGCAAAAGAGAGCGAGAAGAGGAGGCAAAGCACGAGCGAGAAACTAGAGAGCAACCTGCGCAAACATTACTCCAACACCATGTCCACTTCCCGGACTCCGCCGAGAAGAGGCCATCATGGTAACACACTCGGTTGATTCGTTTTAATTAAGTTAAGGTTCAAGTTATCTACAACCGGACATTAACAATTTCCCATCTGCCCATAACCGCGGGCACGGCTTTCGAAAGTTCAAATCCCCAGGGGAGTCCCAACTTAGCCCATGACAAGCTCTCATGGTCAATGAAGGAATAGACCTCCTCCCAAGACGTTTTGATCAGACTCGGTATCTTGGTAACTCAAGACACTTCGACAGGTTAAAACAAGACCAGCAACACCGCCCGAATGTGCCGACAAATCCCGATAGGAGCTGCACATATCTCTTTCTCAGGGCACACTCAGATGAGCGCTCCATACAACTAAAACCAAACCTCGAGTTTCCCCGAGGGGCCGCTGCACAGGACTCTAGTTTGGACCAACACTCAGGGGAGCACTGGCCCGGGGGGGTTAAAATAAGATGACCCGCGGGCTCCGGAAACCCGAGGGAAAAAGAGGCTAGGTGGCAAAGGGTAAGACCAATGTTGGGCATTGCTGGAAAAGCTTTAATCAAGGTGAAATATCAAGGGGTTCCCATTATAACCCAACCGCGTAAGGAACGCAAAATCCGGGAACGTAACACCGATATGACGGAAACTAGGGTGGCAAGAGTGGAACAAAACACTAGGCGAAAGGCCAAGCCTTCCACCCTTTACAAAGTATATAGATGCATTAAGATAACATGACAATATAATGATATCCCAACAAGTAAATAAAAGATGTTCCAACAAGGAACGGCCTCCAATCTTCACCTGCAACTAGCAACGCTATAAGAGAGGTTGAGCAAAGCGGTAACATAGCCAATCAACGGTTTGCTAGGACAATGGTGGGTTAGAGGTTTGACATGGCAATTTGGGAGGCTTGCAAGCAAGTGGTAGGCATCGTAGCAATGGCATAGCAAAAGAGCGAGCAAACTAGCATAGCAAAGATAGTAGTGATTTCGAGGGTATGATCATCTTGCCTGCACAGTTGTCAGAGTTGACTGGATCCTCGAAAGCAAACTCAACGGACTCCTCGTTAGCGAACTCGTCTCCCGGCTCTACCCAAACAAGACAAACAAGCAACAAGGATACAATCAACCACGTGCAAGGATCAAGCCATATGATGCAATGATGATATGCTATGCGGGATGCGATGCGGGATGCAAAATGCAAGATATGACAGGGAATGCATGAACCTGGCCTCAACTTGCAAAACCAAGTGTGCCACTGGAAAGATGAGATGAAATCGCTTGAAAACGATATAAAGAACGCCGGAATCGGAGTTACGGTTTGGAAATGGCAAGCGATTCAAATATGACCCCGGTCTGCGATTTTCAGCAAATAGGCATCTAAATGCAATGAAATGAACATGCTACAGCACCCAAACATGACAACAAAATACATGGCAAGGATGCACACAAGATGCTTAACAAAAGTCTAGCACTGAGCTACGGCCAAATCATCCATTAACAGGTTCAAAGAAGCATGGCAAAAATGCATATGACAAACAGATCTCAGACTTAGTGAAATTAACACTTGTCTGGAATTTCAGATCAGATCGCCCTCTTCGGACCAACAAAACTACATGCTACAGGACCTGATCATGGCAAAGTAAATCATGGCATAGAGCTACTCAAAGAGCTTAACAAAAGTCCCTTAGTGACCTTGAGCCAAAAGGGATCAGAAAATACAATTGCAAGCATGTGAACATAGCAAAAACATAATCAGCTTTCAGACTTAGTGAAAAACTGGCACATGCTGAAATATAACTCAAGTAGGCATGTTTACGAGCTCGATGCACTCTCTACAGAGCAAGTCATGGCAAGACAAGCATACATCCATCAAGAAGGCACAAAATACAAGCTAGACATGGCAAGAACAATAGCATAGCATGCACGGATCAACTACAACATCACCGGCAAAATTGCAAACAAGTTGACAATCTGCCCAGATTCACAAAGTAGCAAAAGTAGAGCTCGATTAATTCAAGATAGGGTGCTCCATAATTGCAAACAAAGACATGGATGGATAGAGCACTATAATATTAACAAAACATCCTTACTGATCATCCTCAAAAGAGGCACGGATCACTAAGAAACAACAAGAACATATGGCATCACGAGATAAACAGCTCCAGGACTTAGTGAAATCACTGTCCCTGAAAACAGAATTAGCAAGTGCACCACTTTGCAAGCTTGCACAAGTCACCACCATCCTAAAAATACATGGGTTGCACCTCTGGATAGATGAAAAAACCCTTAACAAAACACATGTAGAACTCATGGGCATAGCATGCACACAATAATCATGGCAAAATTGACAAAAGTGCTAAACAGAGTAGCAGATCTGACAATTAACACAAGTAGCCCTCTTCTAACAGCATTTCGGGCATCAAGATGAACTCAAATGAAAATGATGCAATGGAACGAAATGATGTACTCTCTGAGATTAACATTTTGATATGCTATATGCATGAATCGGAGCTACGAATGCAAAATTACGGAGCTACGAACAGAGGCACATGGACTGGAATTTCTAGGACTTTGAGGGAAAAAATCACCCCGAGATCTAGGGTTGCACGGAAACCGAGGCGCAGGAAGATCTCGCCGGAACAGTGCTCGCCGGCTCGGAGCTCGCCGGAGTCGATGAGGGGGACGGCGGAGGGCGGCGGGGTCGGATCCCGGCGAGAGGAGGGCGGGGCGGCGACGGCGGTCGCTGGACTTGGCGGCGGCGGCGGCTGCTAGCCGC
>NW_025228498.1:35351-36210 GCF_018294505.1 Triticum aestivum | reverse complement strand
CGGCGAAGTGGGGCGGCGGCGCGGGCCAATGGCGGAGCAGCACGTGGCGGCGGCGACGGATCCGGACGTGTCCGGCCGGACAGAGAAATGTCCGCCGGCGCGAGAGGTGGCTGGATCTAGGGTTTCGTCCGTGATTCGAATGGGGGGAGATATATATAGGCATAGAGGGAGCTAGGAGAGTCCAAATGAGGTGCGGTTTTCGGCCACGTGATCGTGATCGAACGCTCTAGATGATGGAGCAGAGTTAGGTGGGTTTTGGGCCAAATTGGAGGGGTGTTGGGCTGCAACACACACGTGGCCTTTTCGGTCCCTCGGTTAACCGTTGGAGTATCAAACGAAGTCCAAATGATACGAAACTTGACAGGCGGTTTACCGGTAGTAAACCAAGGCTGCTTGGCAAGTCTCGGTCCAATCCGGAAATGTTTAATCCCCACACACGAAAGAAAGCTAGAAATGACCACCGGAGGAGAACGGAGCGCCGGAATGCAAAACGGACAACGGGGAAAATGTTCGAATGCATGAGATGAACACGTATGCAAATGCAATGCACATGATGACATGATATGAGATGCATGACAATGACACCAACACACAGGGACAAAACCCGAACCCGAGGAAATAAATATAACTTAACGCCGGAAACGGCAATAGTTGGAGTACAAATAGGGAAAGTTATATCCGGGGTGTTACAACACTCCACCACTACGAAAGGATCTCGTCCCGAGATCTAGGACTGAAAGAACGCCGGGTACTCAGAACGGAGGTGATCCTCGTGTTCCCAGGTAGCTTCACGGTCGGAATGGTGTGACCACTTGACTTTGAGAAATTTGATTGACTTGTTGCGAGTCTTGCGTTCAGT
>NW_025228498.1:33400-33800 GCF_018294505.1 Triticum aestivum | reverse complement strand
GGTAGCACTTGTACTTGGACTGACTCTTGGCAATCCCAATCTTCACCTTTTTCACCATAGCATCAAGAAGCTGGGCTTGGCGAATCTGGTCTTCCAAGGTAGGAGAGATTTGAAGGTTGGCGAGGAAACCTTGAGGAACAACTTGCAGGTTAAGTTTGGGGAAAGCTTCACAAAGGTCGGGTTGATAAGGCTTGAGAATCAGACTGTTGCAGTAAGCTTTCCTGCTCAAAGCGTCAGCAATCACATTGGCCTTGCCTGGAGTATACTCGATACTCGGATTATACTCTTGAATCATTTCGACCCATCGAGTTTGTGTGAGGTTGAGATTAGGTTGAGTGAAGATGTACTTGAGACTCTTGTGATCAGTGAAAATGTCCACTTTTCTTCCCAATAAAAGATG